>NC_069117.1:58207761-58490261 GCF_025612915.1 Magallana angulata
ATATGATTCAATTTAAGAACCAAGATATAGATCAATCATCTGTTTTGTAATACTTCCTATGTATATATACATGTACATGTATTAGTTTGTGTTTTGTTCTATACTATTCATGTTCATGCCTGTAGTATGGCTTAGTCTTATTTTAAATTACATTAAAAAATTGTCAAATATATGACTTGGAACCCCCACTCCCAAACAAACTCAAATATAAACTGTTCTCTCCCCTCCCCCCTTCCTTGTCGAATAATCTATTAAAATCAAAATATAATTTGGGTGTCTAAAAACTTTTATAAACTGGTAAAAAATGTTATTCTTAAAAAAAATTACATTACACCTTGCATAATTGACAAATGATCTATTGAGATACGATCAGAGGTCATATTTCTACCTTGGGATCAATAAGTAGTATTCATTGACAAGTTAAAATTAATTAATAACAATAAATGATTCAAATTATAAATGTTTATACTCCACATTCATCCCCCCCCCCCCCCCAATCTAACCTGCTTATAAAGATTCAGTCTTCTTAATACGCGGGCATGTTAAGGCTTCCCGATGCGATATGTAGAAAGTCACTTGTCTGTACTTCATACGATATGACGTCATAATTAACTTTGACGTCACGATCTGCATTCCTGTCGATAGTTCTCAGGGAATGTATCTTAACGTTAAAAGTGAATTATATCAAACCAGTATAATACCGCATGTTTCCTTTATATAGATGTTGCAGTTAATTCTAGACGTACAGAATTCATTCATATTAAAAACCAGTATCAAATAATCGGCAGTTTTAAAGCTTTTTAAGTAAAAGACTATTTAGAAACTAGTGGTTTGGAGACTCTCCCTGCTACGTGTAAACAACTGAATGAAGAAATTTTAATGCATGTAAAACCAGCTTGGCGCAGGTGAAAGATCAACACAATTTTAGAATATTTTACGTAAAATTGGTAGAGAATATAAGTACCAATGCGAATCGTGCTGCGGAAACCTACGGATTTACCCCATTTTTTTGTAAATCGCTTTTGATTAGTAAAAATGTGCATTATTTTGTGGAATGTTTCAACAATATCTTCTATAAACGAAATATCTATTTCTTTCCCAAGCAAGAACTTCAAAGTTTATGACCTAACAAAGGATTTTTCTTAAAAATATGTATGATTTAATGTCATTAATCACCTGCGCCGATGCGTTTTAACTAGATCATTTGCAACATTAGGATTCGCCTGTCACGTGATTACGAAGTACATATGACGTCACAAAAATGCATCAAATATAATGTTTAACATCGATGTCAATAAATGTAACATAGATTTAAAGAAATACTCCCTGTAAAATTATTTTTGCCATGATTCAAATAATATCGTTTTCCAGCCGTATTTTAGCATCGGGACGCCTTAACAATGCTGCGTACATTCTTACATGTGTACAGTAGCAAATTTTAAATCATTTCTTGATTGCTTTTTCTCTCGTGATTCACATTAACATTTTGGAAATTGCTTAATTCAATTTTTAAGATTTATAAACAAAATGTTATATGCATCACTGCCATGTGTATTCACCTATTTGGGGCAATTGTAAAGTCTCCTAAACAAAGCAGTGACATCATTAGGCTAGGAATTACCCACATGGATCAAACACTACTGTATAACATATGAATAAGATAAAATACATTATTTCTAGTTCTAAAATGTCAGGGTGTTTCCAAGGGGGCATAATCTTACAATACAATTTTACGCGCAACGTTTAAAGACAACACCTGGGGGTCATTAATGTACTTTACACCAGTTGATGCATCATAATGACTTTAGAAGATATTTTGTATTTTCCTGTTTCGTGGGGTCAGAGCAGTCCCATAAGGTCATGACCTACATTGTATTTGATGCATTATAATACATTAAGAAAGAAATACTCCTTCCTTCCTATTATTACTCATATAAAAAATATAAGTGTCTACACTTACTTACATATGTAATACACAAATTTAATAAGAAATTGTTTATACAGGGTCAATATGGGGTTAACTCAACAGTGCATGCAGTCTGACAAATGAAAAAAATAACTTTTGCAACTAAAATGACAGAAACTTTACAAATGCGATAGGATAGGTAACGATGATAAGCTTATTTAAATAATAAAAGATGATGATACAGTATGCTGTCAAAGGGAGATGACATTTAGAAAGTGAAAGTAGAACTTATATACATGTGTATGTATGCTGGCAGGAATCCCATGCTGGCATCTTATTATATTGTGCTACTGCTACTACATGTATTATGCTTACCTAAATTGGTCAACATCATAATGATAATCCAATTAAAACACAATAATGAATTCCTTCAGCTGATCTTTACCGTAATCCTTTTCTGCATACGGAAAACACAGACATGTATGTATGGGTGTTGCTAAAACGCGGAACGGAAAACGGAACGGAATGGAAAATATCATCACGTTTATCGCTTAAAAAGGGTATAGACTGGCCAGAAACGATTTACTTTGTATCTTTTATTTATATCTAATGAATGATTATCAACATGTTGCTATCTTATTAATATTCATATGAATGTCTATCAATTATAGCATTGTATTCTTTCGGCTTTAGTTGAGTACGAATCGGAAAAATCAAATGTATACGAATTGTGAAACATTAACATGATTAAACGAGCAAATTAGCTATAACTTTTTACTTATTTCTCTTATATGGTATTGCTGGCATATTAGCGTAACGTACGCAGTTAGTGAAAGCGTTTTATGCGTGTTTTGAGTATTTTTATATTATTTTCAAATATGATGTACATGTATATATACTTACATCAAAATTGAATTTTCGGTGTTCTAGACGATCTTTTATCATACAGACGATACAGTATCATTGAGATGGAAGAAAAAAACTGTAGGACTGACGACATTAAAAAATTAAAATACAGTAAACATTAAAATACCCGGTAATTTGTGAAACTAGTATTTTTAGCAATGCAATTTTGTTTATGTTTGCATTACAAAGCATGCAGTTGTTTATTCCAGCAGCTATATACATATGATCCGAATAGAGAGCTCTAGACGTTGACTGGTTTAATTTTCCGATTATATATTGGGACTATAGTCTGTCGATCCCAAAATATTCATGCAGCACATTTGGACGATTTATAATGGAAAATGTTGACATCTTTTCTCCATTTGGAAGTCACTCAGAAGACCTTGCACAATTTTTCAACACTATCATCCGGGTCTGTTAAAATGCAAAACCCCGTAGACTTCTTTATTTTTAGCCGTGTATTTATACCAGCTGATAAGCTAGAGAGGACGTTTTAAAGAAAGAATAATGAGAATGTTTAATACTTCTAAAAGAGAATCGCTTGAACCCTGAGGTATATATAAATATACAGCAAAAAGTGAATCGAGGATATTTTGGGACAGAATATAGTGGTCAATGCATGTACTGTTAATTTTGAGGAAATAAATATTCTTGAATAAATAATCTAATATTGCTAATCTTTCAAAAAAAATTAAAAAGGTACATAAAGTATATCGTTTTAGCATACTTAACAAATCTATGAGGTAAATAACATTAGATTTTCCGTTTTCCTTCCGTTCCGTTTTCCGTTCCGCGTTTTAGCAACACCCATGTATGTATACACGTGAACCCATCTAATCGAAGAGCTGGGTAAAACTAGTACCCGCTAATGAGACATGCAAACCTGTGTTGTGTACGTAACTTCAGACAAAGATCAGTCATTTGTAACATGCATGTATTTTTATGACCTATTCTTCAAATCCACTTGCACTATTTTATTAGGTAAATAACAGCTTTAAGGTGGTGCAGGACACCTGCATATTGTGATGTACATGTATACTTCCTATTGAGATAAACAATAAAGTATGTTGAATATTGATTAAATATTTACCCCCCAAATAATGTTACCTAACATTGAAGCGCAATGGGTTAGAGCGTTTACATGTCTGTAAGAGCATTGGGGTCCAAGGTGTATTTTTGGTAATTTACGAATTTTCATGGGGAGGGGGGGTCTGGACCCCTCACTCCCACCCCTTCTCTAAATCTGTGCACACGATGATGTTCATGTAAGCACACAGCAAATCTAAAACCGGCAACCGCCACGGGGAGGGGCATAATTTAATTTTTAATTTTGTTTGTAATGATTATATAGACCATTATACTTCCTATGACATAAAATGTTAAGATTATTGATTAACTGAAAATTCACTGCAAACAGTTCTACCCCAAATTGCACATAAAGTGCTGCTCATGTCACGATGTGTATTATCATATGGGCAGGGATCTCATCCTTCAGTTATGAAAATTATAATTTTTAAATGTATTACCGGAGTTTGCATGTAGCCTTCATTTTTAAATAAACTGGTACAAAACAGTGTTATCTAGGGGCAAACACATGGTGCGGGTATTACTGTCTAATGACAGCATCTAGTTTTCAAAATTGTTTTGACGCACGAATTAGATAGTTACGCCCTACTGAAAGTCCAAGATCTTGTTAAAATGGTTCTATTTATTCTCACATCGTAAATACAACAAATCGTGTGACTATGAGGGTCAAAATTATCATTACAAAATATCAGGGACATGTATATACTGTAACTATACTTATTTTATATATATATATATATATATATATATATATATATATATATATATATATATATATATATATATATATATATATATATATATATATATATATATACGTCCCTGAATACATACACTCGACTTGATAACAGGATCTATAATAATAGTTTACCATCTGATGTTTAAATATACCAGATGCAAACTTTCTCTGACCAACTGACATGCTGTACATTCTACTTTATCTGCGTCTTTGTGCGATTTAAGCTGTTTTTCTGTTAACATCCGGTAAACCGCGCATCGTAGCATATCTGGCTATTGCTAACGCAGTGAGTCCGATTATTGTTACTTATGTGTTAATAGTGTAATCTCACTCCTTAAGATAGTTTTTTGCAGATATATTTTGAAAAAGGTTATAAACATTAAGACGTGTTTCGAAAATCAAAGTACTTCATCTGTTATATATATCTGATCTATTTCTCAAAGTGTAAGATTAAGTGGCGGTAAAGAGGGTCTACATCCGGTTGAACAGGATCCCAGAAGCTAGCTATTGCACTACAAGCAAACTTCCGGCTAAAAGTGGTAAGAAAAGAGGGTAAAAAAGAAAGGGAGATTATGGGAAAAGGGATTTTAAAACACTTGTTACAAACACACCAACCAAAACTATGAATATATATAAAGATTGATTTTCGATATCTTGATTCATTTTAAGTAAAAAACAAATATCTTAACAAGTTTTATAAATATTCAAGAGTCAAAATTGTACTACAATGATAGTTTTTGATTCAGGTCTGTTCTCAGTCGAGATCTTGAGGCCCGAGCTACAAGTTCATATACTTTAATGTGCTTCTTTTATGTTTTACTAAATATTTCAGTTAATTTTATTACGTTTCCTTCTAGCGAAGACATTGCTATTCGTTCGCTAATTTTGTGTTTTTATTAATATGAAATAAATACTAGTACAGATGTACGCACGGTGATATCAAATTGCACTTAGTCTGCACTAGAAATTATCGTTTAATTGTTTATAAGTTGAAACTATTGAACAGTGTAAGACTGGTCTTGCAGATTTCTGTGTCACGGGGACAGTACGGGGTAAACAAGGGCCTGGGTTCTAGAGTGGGCGATTTTACTGGGGTGATGACGGCGAGCCATAGCGTTACCCAACAACTGGGGAGATCCAGGGACCACCGATTAACACCCAAAGATCCAGCAAGGTACACTGTAAGGGACTAAATATTCAATACACATCGATAAGGGCGCGCGAGAGATTATCTACCTTCTTTGATCTTGTCACTAAAGTTCCCATAACTTCTTTCTCCTGTTTGTAGACAGATGGCGGGAGAGCGACGTGTTCGGAATTATATAACAACGGACGCCTTAATCTACACGAGGGCAATAAAAGCCTATTATAACGTTAGATGTAAAAATAATCAAAATAAATCAATATCCAAAATACCGATAGGTTTCAAATTTTAATGTGGCTTTATATGTATAGAATGGTTTGTGATTTTTTTAACTCCCCACCCGAGAAAATATACCAAATAATGAAAACTTATCAATTTATGAACAAGTTCAAGATAATGAAAAGGTAAGGATAAAATAAAACACCGGAAATTCAATTCTATGTTTTTCCCCCAATTAATATCATAATATATATACAAATATACAAAGTCAGGATTACGCATAATTTAAAAATAACGATATAGGTAGATGCAACAGAACTTTATTAAGATGAATTCAAAGATAATATTGACATTTTCTTTCGACAAATCGTGAATTCAAGAACTAGTTCCTCAATTGTACTATGTATTGGTAATAGTTTTAACAAACACCGAGAATATCTGATTAGATAATTCCCAATTAGCAGGAAAGTGTCAAAAGACTAGCTCCCAATCAAGCATATGTCAGAATTTCCGAGAAAACAAACAAACCTCTTATACCTTTTGATTAAAAATAAATAAGTATATCTTCATCGGGTATAGCATGCATAACAAGTAGTATCTATGAAGCATGTTAAGGCTATTATGGATTTTTATGCGTTAGAAGTTTATAAAATGAGAAAGAAATCTAAAAGATTAAAGTAAAGAAGTAAAAACCGAGTTCCCCTGCCACATTAAAGCAAATTACGGCGGAATAATTATCCAAAAGAGGCAAAAAGGTCCTCAATGAAAAATTGATTAAGACATCTCGCTACGATTGAATGCATGTGTTTCAGAACGCCAATAACGCCCTCAATCAAATGTTGAGAACGTCTCTCTACCCAAGAGTGGCAAAAAGGTCCCTTTATAAATATTGTCAACGTCATACTACCTTAGATCATCATTGGACGCAAAAAGTGCTGACGCAATCATCTCTGCCACACTCGCTAGATGGGAATGATATGGCACTTATTCGTACTAGGCAAATATTTTTTTTCAAGGAACTCTTACTCCTGATTTCGGATATTTGGCAGCGATGAATATTGATAAAACTGTCGTTAAAAACGACATTTGTCTGAAATGTTTTATAAATCTGAGCATTAGAAGATTGAGATCATTATAATTCAAATTCATGACAATTTGGAGAAAGGATATTTCAGTGAATAGTGAATAATAAACTTAAACGATATGCACTCAAATTCTGCAGATTGTAGTTTACAACATCATTTTAATTAGTAATGGTTCGTAGATCATATCGTCTGCGATGAAGCAAGCAATGACTCTATGACGTAACAACATGGCCCGATTCCTTCTTGTTCAACGCCACAGTCTAGAACCAACACTCGAATCTCACAAAGAAAACAGTCAATCTTTATGAACATATAAACAAGTGTGGAGACCGTTCCGAGACCTATTTGCATTAAAAAAACCGTACACTTAATTAAGTTTGCAATTTTTAACAATGTGTGCAGAGTTGAAATTAAATCTGATAGATTAAATTTACACCTTCTTATAAATGAAAACATTTAAATCAAATAATATTTTCTCCCTAACTTCCATGCTTCATTGTTCCATAATATAATATGAATGTCTTCGAAATCGCTTGATTATACTGGAAAACCTCGAAAACTGTTTCGGAAAGAAGAATTGTCCCATTTATAGGTTGAGAAGTAGAAATTTAAAAATCCCATCCCTTCCAAACAATAACTTTCTTGTTGAAGGCCATACTCGAAAATTAAAACAAGTTTTCTATTTAAGAAATAAAAAATTTCTTGATTTTGGGGTAGGTGAAACGTTTGATTGTGTTTGTGTATTTCTAACGTAAAATTATTTGTCTGTAAAAGTTCATTATGTGTCGCTGTCGTCAACATGATTATCGTCTCTGTTAAAACCAGGACAGGATTAGCTAACTCTGGGATAATTGTACATCATTCGTTATTAGAATGCATCATTAATTTATCTTAATGGTGTCCTTGACACACTTTAAAAAAGAATCAATAGATTTGATAACGATGAGCAAATAAAAAAGTCGTGTACCACGTGACTATAAAAGGCGGAAGACACGAGGAAAAGTTACACAAATAAATGTCATGGGTCAGTGTTTGCTGGAGAGAAAATTCATCAAATAATGCTTTCGCCGAGATGTCAGAATTTTGTTTAATTATTGATTCTAATTTTTATGTGAAAAAAATTCTTCAAACAAGTCGCGAAAAATCAACAATGTCATTAGGAGACAAGAGAGGAAATTCAATTTACAAACAAACAAACGTTTAGTTGCTGAGGCCAACAAAACGACGGATCAGTGGAAATCCAAGTCTGAGCTTCTGCCCATGTTCTTCAAAAGAATAGCACTTTTAATTACGGTCAATTTCATTTTTTTAAAGTAGGTTACAAATAAAATACAAATATATAGATTCTTGCTGTCCAAACACGCTTGCTGTTACAAAACAACTATGTCTGACTACTGGCTTTTCATAAAGTTAAACAATTGGTTTCTTTTGTATCCTTAAAACATGTGAGCAAAATACAGAAGGTGTTTAACATCTGCAAAAGATTGTGTAAATATAGAGTACTGCTTTGGGCAAAGTTTGATCAAATTTCGACCTCTGCGGCAGGGGTAGATTGAGAAATGGATTTGAATTTTGCTTCTTTTAAATCGAAAATTGAGATGCTTAATCACGAAAATATGTTTTATATCCAATATCTGCATTTAAATACAAAGCGCATACTAAATTACAAATCCGGTAAACAAGGGCACCAGTCACGTTGATTGCTTCCCTTTGTTTATCATTCGACCTGCAGTCCTGTTCTCTCTCCATTTTATCACCTGTTCACACATTGTGATGCTTTATATCAACTGTAAGTTGATAGGAACGCCATTTAATGTCCGCCATAATGTTCTGGGTTTTTATCTACTGCATAATTTTGTTTGAAGATTGCACTCTTTAAGCCCCTAGGCTGTTCGTTCCAACGCTCAACAAAAAATAAAACAAGATTTATAGGATTTAAAAACACGTGCATATTTAGCAGATTCATCGGTATTTCATAAAGGACGATCGAATGAATGATATAATCAGCAATAGAAAAGTTCATGAATATGATTTACTCAATCTTTCAATTAGATGAGCAGATATGCTCAAACGTAAACAGTCACATAGGTTTCTATTAATTTTACATATTACTTAGAATCTCCAATTAAAACACCTTTTATCATCAAATTCATAACTCACCTATATCATCAATTTAATAACACACTTTTATCAATCTAAAAACATACCTTTATTATCATCAAACTTATTCTTATAACACCTTTATTATCAAACTTATAACAAACCTTTATCATCAAACTTACAACAAATCTTTATCAGCAAACTTATAAACAATCTTCAGATCAAACTAAAAATACAACCTCATCATCAAACTTATAACAAACCTTTACATCAAACTTATAACGCGCTTTTATAAACAAACTTGTACTGTGTTTTGAGTGAATGGTGTGTAGTAATAGTGAACCATTATTCTTAAAAATTATGTCCCGTTATAAAAGTTGCATCCCATCTTAATGATATACCTACAAGTTGTAAATCCTTATCAAGATATTTAGATCCAGTCTAACGTCGACAGTATACGTCCAGTATAACTTCCTAAATAATAATAAAAACATTCATCAGATCAGGAATCTTTAAATCATTTTAATGATTATAACTCATCATCTGAGCTGAAAGTTCAATAGAGCTCCTCTAGTCACATTTTGTCTGTCGTCCGTATGCCTGTAACCTTTTCACGACGTCTTTCCATTACCATTGGACAAGTTTTACCAAAGACGATGGGGGAATAAGATAGCGCAAACGCTCATTTGGTTAAGTCGTAATATAGAATTTCAAATTTAATTTTCTCCAGTTAAATATATCTGATAACGTTATAATACAAGTTTACAAAAGGACAATTTCTTACTATATTCGTTTTAAATAATATTTATTTAAAAATTATTTTTTACAATACAAAAATCCTGAAATAATGATAATTCCCACCCACACTGAGTTCAGACTTAGGTTAAAAAGTTAGAGTGTGATGCTAAAACTAGCTTCGTAACAGTTGTTCAGGTGAGCAATGTGGCCCATGGGTGTCTTGTTTAAATGTGTTCTCATTAATGACTCGAATGATAAATTACGTAAGACGTAATCTTATCGATCTGTGCATAGAAAATCGAAGTGGAAATATTTCACGGGAAGATTGACCTTCACCGATCATTTATGATAGGTAAAAAAATAAGAAATGAACTTCAATAACTTTATCTTTTGTGATCTAGCTTATTATTTGTTTTGAGTAAAGACAAATCAATTACATAACCACCGAACTCTTGAACGTGAAATTAAAGAATGCTATATAATTAGTATGTACGGTGGAAAAGGTCGCAAATGAAGCGACAAACGGCTGTTCTTAATAGCCATTTCACAAAGTCTATACTTGAGTCGATCAGTTAGAATATAAATATTTGCTTTTTGAAAAGAAGCCTTATATATACGTGTTTTCAGAAACAAAGAGAGTTGTAAGATCTCGTGTACTCTTTGGTAGAGTCGGTCTTGGGTAGAGTCGGTAGAGTTAATATATGGGACTACTACATATCCCGGGGTTCTCTTTATATTTCGGTCTTTCAACTTTAGAATACTTTTAAAATCAACACAGCAATATTCTATATCTTAAGTATTACCCAATCTTTAAAGAAAATATTTTCAACATCGATGCTCTCTCTCTCTCTCTCTCTCTCTCTCTCTCTCTCTCTCTCTCTCTCTCTCTCTCTCTCTCTCTCTCTCTCTCTCTCTCCTTTTCATGACAAAAATTTAGCCACGTGTCCTTTCTGATATATTTCATTTTATCAAATCAAATATACAACATGACAAAGTAGTGATTTGATAAAATGAAATATATCAGAAAGGACTCACGGAAAACCCGTTATTCAAAGGATTACGTGCCACAATACATAAGTTTATAACATACGTATACATATATAAATAGCAGATGAAAAGGCTTGTAAACAGAACAACAATTAAATCGAAGAATAACATATATACTATTAAAAAAATCATTTGCGTAAACACATTGGTAAAGTGGTACAATATCATATATGTATATACCTTCCTCGAATTCTGTTTTTTTTTGTACGATGTACATGCAATTTTCTAATTATTAAAACGTTTTTAGTACAATATATAAATTTTGATGTCAGTTATTGCAGGCTTTCTAATTAGTACTTGATTCTAGATTTTCGGCCTGCAATATTAAATATAAATCTAAACGATTTTGATTAATCAACTTTGTTAGTCTATCAGAAATTGTTCTTTATGCAAAAATACATTTGTTAAAATAGAACTGCAAATTTGGCAGATAGCGTTTAATCAAGTATATTTTTTGCCTTTGATCGACGCATCAAAGAAAAATATGACTGGAAAACTTCATCAGTGAGTGTATTGTCTCCGAATAAACTGTGAATTTTGTAAAGAATGTTAGGGAAATGGAAAGTACAAGTACATGTGTGCTATAATTAACATTAAGTAATCATCATCTAAAGACAAAGAAACGCCGAAGGGCTCTTTTGCGTTCAGCAGTTTAAGAGACGTTGCGCTTGCAATCAACATATTCATTAAAGGTTTAATCCACGTAAAAATGTAGGAATACTAGTTAACAATATAAAATATATATGTCCTTTTTTTAAACCACACAGTTTCGTGAAATTTCCAGAAGTTTAAAAATGAGTTGCACTGACAAAAACACAACAGGACTAACTGGACATTCGGTAGTTCTTGCTGCCTCCATAGTCGGTATAAACCACCAAAGAAAGCAGTTGCTTTTAATATTTACATTGCAAAGAACTTGCAACATCCTCTGTATTTGGAAGATGAACGTCTATATTTCTTGTTGATTCATTTGTAGTATATTTGACAAACTTAAGGTAATTATTATTTTTCCATCTTCTCATTTTTTAATCGATTTAAACCTACGGTATCTTTTAATTCACCATATCTTTCTATTAAGTAATTATCATATATGTTTGTTAATTTTACAATATCATTGCGCGTTTACACCCAAGTAGGAAGTGTTAGAATTGTTTTTATTAATCAAGTATATTTTCAGGACAAGGCGATTGAATGAGGCAGCACATTTGACCAGACCTTGGTCTCCTTTGCAAGAAGCACTGGAATAGATCTTGTTTCTGTCCCTCAATGAGAATCCAATAGCAGAGTGTCAGAAAAATGACAGGTATTGTATGAAAATGGAAGGGAATTCCTTGACCTTGTCTAATGCATAAGCAGAAAGAAACATGAATTATGTGTACATGTATCTATTTATGTATAACAACATTCTCTGTGATCACCCTACAGTCAATGCATTGTCTGCAATAATAGGATTTATTTCATTCACGTTGCATGCCATGTGCAATATTAAAGGACCGGAAGGTTAGTATATGGAATACACCCGGATTTTTGGCCTTGCGTTTGCTGCCCGCAGAGACTGTTTTTAAAAATCCTCTGACAAATTGATAATTGTATCTGGTTCATGAATACACCATGTTTACATCTCGACTACTGATACCCGTCATCACGATTCATGCATCAATAAAAAAAGCCTTTAAAATCTTAGTTATCATTATCTTTGCCAATCTTTGATATGTATCAGTTGACATTTTACATCGGGATCTCCTTGGACATCTGACTGCGTCATTGCTCGTGTCAACGGACCCGTGTAAAAGTAGGATCGCTCTGGTGACAAACTAAAGTTCAACGATTGTGTGATATGTCTATTAACTATTTTTGGATGATGTTTTTGTTCCTTAATAGGTTGAAAATTATTTAAAGATGATAAGCATCAATTGTTTAAAAAGTGTGAGATATTTTTTTTGTTCCATTAATCGAAAAAATTCATTTATCCATATGAATTTTAATTGAATGAAACGATGCATAAATTTAATTTAGATATACGCAGATTCGCAAAAAAGCCCAAACAGGCTATAGCTTGCTTTAAAACAGTATAAAATCTCAAATTTTTTTTATCAGCGACCAAGCTATAAAATCAATGACCTAAAATAACGATCTTTGATTATGCTCTCTCCAAAATAATGTCCTGGTAAATGGATATAGGGCTTAGACATTCTTGAATGCACAGGAATTATGTGAATATGCAGTGTCATTGTTTTCGTGTACTCTTGATTCAAATTGACCAGAGGGGTAGATCACCGATGTATTTGACCCTATATTTCTCTGGTTATTCAAATTAATGCGACCAAGATCGCGTACACTCTACCGATGCGTCAGTATTTTAACAGTGGTACATCCGTACTTATCCAGTTCTCTTGTTAAACCATTTAAAGAGCTATCATTAACGAATGCAACATAAATTATAAGGCAAATCACTAAAAAAAAACTGACCACTTTAAATTCATAGAAGAGTGAATTATCTAAATGTTTTTGATTATGTTAACGTTTTTAAAAGGGCTCGGTGGTCCGGCCATATTTAGACTGTATTGATCTCCTTCAGAAGGGAGCTGCGTATAAAAAACAAAAATTCAAAAGATACAAAATGTGGTTTTTTCTTTACTAAAAAACAGTTTAAATATAAAAAAATTATATTTTGAATCTTTTGGCAGGTCCGATTGCTGATTGGTTGACCATCCAGTCTCCTTAGATGAAAAAAAATACAAAATATGCGCAAGAAACTTAAGAGCTGTACTGCATTCCGCATGTTTTTATTAGACATCGTTTGTAAGATTATTGTATTTGGGCGATATCCCATTCACTCTAAAGGAATGGCGCACTTTGGTCTTGTAAAATCATATATTTAACCTGCAGTTGAACATTTAATTATATTACGAGTTGGCCTGGTATAATTTTATGGTTAACCAATAACTCTTTCTAAATCTACAACTTTAAAAGTTCAAACCAGATTTACTTCTTATGAATTATTCTTCAAACAGATAAAGTATGGTTTTACTGATCGGTAAAATAGACTAGAACAGAAGTCTATCATAATCAGTATTTTAATTTGATGTTTGCTAGACGGCACGGTTATTTTTGACAAAGATAAAGCAGATGCTTTTAATAATAAATCGATATCTGTTTACAAAGGGCAACACTTGTTGGCCATTTTCCCGTGTGCGTTGGGTGACATATCGGAATGTTCATGCGTTAAACTGCCTTTCCATACTGCTCACATACAAAAATCCTTGATAATGTCACAACCTAAGATAAGTTCATAGATGCATTGCCGTTTGCGAGCTAAATTTAACGGCTGCAATTGTTATCTTTAATTAATTAAGATGACACGTTTGTGTAACGCACTTTGAAAAAATTACACAGTTTGAATTTTTTTTTTCAAAGTGCATTAAAATTAGAACTAAATCAACGTACTTTGAAAATAATTTTTCAAAGTGCGTTAAATTTTGGACCAAGTTAACCCACTTAGAAAATTTTTTTAAAAATGCGTTATGAAGGTACATCAACATTTTTTAGCATCGAAACACTTAACCCGCTTTGAAAAAAATGTGTATAAATCACGAATTTTGGAATTGACTTTCTAATTTGTTGATAGTATGATGATTCGTTAACAATATAGTCAGAATATTATTTATCGTCTTTGAGAACGGGGATGGGAGTGGGAGTGGGGGTTAACCAAAGATACATGTCAATTATGAGAGCACCAATTAACTGATTACAGCAAGAAGGTCCATGTCCCTCATTTTTCCTCCCGAAACATATGATATTCAGCAAATTGGAGTAAACAATTTTCAGATCGGAAAGGAAATACGCTTTGTTGTGAATTAAGTACAGTGGTATTGAAAAAAAAACGAGCTGCCCAAACAATAATGTTTCCATTCGTATGTCAAAGAATAAATAATTATTTCAACATAAACCCTCTTTTCAAATTTTAATCAAATAAATCACTTCATTATAAAAAAGTTAAATAAACAAAAATATATTATTATAAACTGAAAAAATAAGCATAAGTGTGTAATTTTTTCTCGCTCTAACCTTCTAAAAGATCATACTGTTTTTGATAAACATAACTAACGTATTTGTTCTCACCATGTATGTTTATAAGCACATGCAATTGAAGCCAGTTGAAGTATGTTGTACAATGATCTCCATTATCGATAAATAAAATCAGTTTTTTTCTGGCATAGCCCAATGGCCCAGATAAGAAGTAAATTTGCTGCATTCACAACAAAAGGAAAATTGCAGTTTCTAAGCTATGCAATTTATGTCATTATGATATTTGAATAATTCTCTCGAGTTGTTCTTTATGTGTAAATTGTCAATCTACGCAAATTATGAGAAAAGAAAAATAATTCTAATCGAGAAACTGTTTATCAAGTTAGCTTAGAATGCATTGTCTTTTTTTTTTTTTTTTTTTTTTAGATATATCCCGTTAAGCTAAACAAGTTTAAAACAATGATTTATTCTATATAAAATTATCTATTATTTCGACTAAACCCTTAACATTTTTTTCAAAGTGCGTCAGCATCGACGATATCAACGCACATTGGGCTATGCCAGAAACGAAAATGATTCAATTTATTTATATTGATAAAGAAGAAAATGTATAACATATTTCAACTGGCTTCAATCGCATGTGCTTATAAACAAACATAAATTGAAAAAAAAACCGATACATAAGGGATCATTGCAAGAAAATTAAACCTACACCCTAATGCTTATTCTGAAGTTTATAATTATTGAGTGTTTGTCAATGTACATGACCAGCTCTTTTTTAAATATCACTTACTGTACCTAATTTACAACAAAGCGATTTTTTTTAAACATTTACTCCAAGTTGCTGAATATCATTTATGTTTTGGAAGGAACATGAGGGGTAGGGGACCTACTTCCTGTATTCAATTAAATGATGTACTGGTGATTTACCGGTGATTTTGGTTAACACCCACCCCACCTTCTTCCGCGTCTCAGACGGTAAATTAGATGCATTAGTCCTAACAAATCAACACACTATCAACAAATTAGGAATTTAATTCCAAATTTTGTGATTTATCCATATTTTTCAAAGTTCGTTAAGTGTCTCGATACTAAAAAATGTTGATGTATTTTCATGGCGCACTTTGAAATTTTGTTTTCAAACTGGGTTAACTTGGCTCAAATTTAACGCACTTCGAAAAATCTTTTTGAAATGCGTTGATTTGGTCCAAAATTTAACGCAATTTGAATTTTTTTTTTCAAATTGCGTAATTTTTCAAAGTGCGTTGCCACACACTTCCAAATGTATACCATTATACTTTTTACTCTGAAATACGTTTTGGCGAAATTATAAAGAAAAAAAAAAGTGCTAGCTACTATCTGCCGGTTTACCGAGTTGAAATAATTTACAACATTCGGGTTCTGCACTTTCTCTTCTTTTTAATTGATTAGAAAATACATAATGGGAAAATTTACATTTACTCCTCTGGTCGTTGATCAAATTCACAAACGACTTCACATTTCTTTCAAGATTTTCAATCTCAAAAGAGAGTGAAACGAAAAGAAATTAACTTATGCGAAAATTATAATTTTGATTGTTCTTTATGTTAATGTTTATGTAGTAAGGCTAACATCTGTAAATCAAGAGTTGCAAAAAGGTAGCGGTATTTACGGTAGTCTTGTCCAATGATTCCCTGCTCTTCGAAGAGCAGGGGATTATGTAGCTGCAATAATGCAGCCCTTTCCGATTTTTTTTATCTGATGTTTACTGGAGAGGGCTACAATTCCATAGGATCTACGCAATGGTGCAAAATTAATTTTTTAATGCGACCGACTTCGGTCTGAAAAGATCGATTTTATATTTGACTTCCTTTAGATAAAATGATTTTTTAATTCAGGTTGAACAAACTAACCGTAATAAATCAAAACCAGATAAAACACATCAGCATGTTTGCCAGTCGTCTTTTTCAGCAGCCATGACAGTTCTCGCGTGATTTTATGGGATTTACGCTTAGAGTTTCGATGGGCTTGATAACGTGAATGTCAGTGTAAATAATCAATCTTACCTCGTTCTATATTTAAGGAAATGGTATATAATGGAACATTCATATTTACCGCGTTAATTATGTTTAAAATAGGGGAATTCCTATATTCAGTTCAAGATCCGCTCCTAAATTCTCATTGGCTGTCCCAAAATAAAACCGGTCAAGGTCAGTAAACATGGCGGACAAATTCAACTTGCGTTATTGACATACACGAAAAATAACCGATATATGGACTATACCTGATATTTTTGGATTAATTTATGCCATAGACATCTACAATATTTGAGTTGAGGTAAGAAATGCAGATGTTATTGTCATTTATATACGATTTTGAGACGAAATCGTTGCGGGAGTGACTTGCACCATTACGGAGATCCTATGGAGTTGTAGCCCCCCCCCCCCAAAAAAAAAAAAATCGGGAGAGGGCTACATTATTGCAGCTAGGGATTATGGGACAAGACTTTATTTAATTTTGGTTTCATTACAAAATCACGACCAACGAAAGATATTTAACACTCCCTTACTCCAAACATAACTAAACCAGACCCATAGTCTCTCTAAAAGTGATAATTCAAATGTTTTATCGTATGCAATTATCAAATTCACTTATATTCGTATATTAGTATTCGAACAGACAGATTGAAACTGATTAGATCCTGAAGAAATGCCTAAATTATAACTTGTTTTTAGGTTGCACAAAACGTACTAGTCTGAAATATCAGGATAGACAATTTCTACAAGACGATAGGATTCACTGGTCTACACAGTTACAGATTCGTGTAAAATGTAAATACTAGCACCCTTAAAATACAAAACGAAAAAATTACAATAACAAACAACCGTGAACCATCTCAAAAATCAATTGTTCAAAGCAGAGCAACACGGACCTCCAAATAGATAGATGTAGGATCAGGTATAATTATATATATAGGTATAATTATATAAATATAATTATAACAAACATAATTTGTTCTTATACATAGCTAGCATACTAGTGATATCCTTCTTTTTACGGCCAGATCGTGAACACTCAAGTTTCTTCATGAAAAAAGAAAGACAACTCTATTTTAGTTAACAAGAGGTCCATGGGCCTTATCAGCTTATTCAGCTACTCTATGTGTCTCCATTGTCAGGCCTTCTGCTCATTTGACCGGCCTCTATCCTTTTTCCCTGTGGTGTCCATCTTAGGGCGACCCTGGGCAGTGAGTTTGGGGCATGCGCAGGACATGACCAAGCCATCGCCAGCGTCTTGCTTGGATGATCTCTGATATTGTAGTCATCCCAGTTATTTTCATTTGAGATGGTGTTTGGCCTAAAGATATTTAGGATGCGTCTGAGGGATTTGGTTTGGAAGACTTCAATTTTCTTTCAATCAGCAGAGAGGTTTTGCAGCACTCTGAACCAAACAGGAGGACGCTGACTACATCACTATTGAAGATCTTGATCTTGGTGCGGATGTTCAGTGCAGTAGATCTCCAGATAGTTTTCAACATTGCAAAAGCTTGGTTTGCCTTGCTGATCCTGGGTCGATTTCTTTGTTGCAGTCTCCCGTTGTAGTGACTTTGCTGCCCAGGTAAGTAAACTCCTCAACGGGGACAGAGGCCATGAATTTCACAATATTTACTCCCTTTCACGCATAGATGCTATATGCCAAATTTGGTTGAAATTTGTTCAGTGGTTCCAGAGAAGAAGCTGAAAATGTTCAAAAGTTTACGACCGACGAAGGACAAAAACAGAACTAGGTCACTTAAGTGACTCAAGGATAACGCGATGTTAAATGTGAACTTCCTATGAAAATGGACAATAAAATCAAGTTTAGTTTTATTTTTTCCCCAAATATGTACCTAACAGCGTAGAGCGATGGGCAATAAAGCGTTAGCTACGAATCTGCACATTCCAAAAATAAAAATTAAAATACGTAAACAATTAGGTGATCTAACCAGCCTCTCTAAGTCTCGGAAGCAAGTAATGATGAGATGACAACTGCTTCTCATTGGGTTATTATTTATTTCGCCAATATACATACAAAATATACTCTCCACTCGCCTCTCTCCCATTATCTCTCTACAAGTGCACTCATTAATAGATTTATTGATGAGGATGACAGGGTTGATAAAGTATGCTATGTACAATAAAAATTCCACCAATCTCTCGCAGTATAAAAATATCATTAAATGAACTGCAGTTTCTTTTTTCCATTAAATTCAAACAGATTTTGTAGAAAAATATAGATTCAATTCGTATCGGACAGTATAAGTTTGATTGTAAGTTTTGCATTAAAACTTTGATCGTCTCTCATACAAAACAGGCAAATAACAAAAGAACCGCGTAAAAATAAAAGCAAGTTAATTAATGATAAAAGTAACCATAACAAGATCTGTTCACTTCGGGATGTCTCGGTCTTCTTGAACACACTTAACACTGGAGACAAAAACAGTCAACCAATCAGATTAGTGCTGAAACGAATACCGTAAATCAGTATTCGAATATTCGTGAGTGCTATTCGATTCGTATTCGAATATTCGTAGATGTCAAAGAAAAGGTATTAAGTTTGTATTACGAAGTGGGTGTATGTTTAGACTGCTTAAACAGGTCAGTTCGAAGTTGACACTTAACGCATAAGTATCGATTGAATTGGGTGTGCATTTATTTTTTAAGCAAATAATAATATACTGATATTTTTTTTAAAAATTTCCTTTAAAAAGAATCAAAAGATTGATTACTTCTTTTATAATATACTACAGTCCTGACTCCTGTTTGAGACCGATACCGTCGGATACGTAACTTCGTAAGTCAGTCCAAATATTTCCGCCATGTTTGATATAGTATCAAAAAGAAAACTGATAACGCTCATAGTTCCGGAAATGTTCTGTTTATTTGAAGAAGAAAAAATTATATCGAGGTATCTTTTTAAAAAAAACTTTCGAGGTACCTTTCGATATTAACTCTCCGTAGCTCACACTCGCTCAAACATTTAAGCAAATTATTTCTTCAGCGTCTGTTATGAATTGATAAATCCAGAATGTTTGTCTCCGTTCGATGTAAACCATGCTTTAACTTTCAAGGTAAACAAGCATGGCGGAAGAGTCTATTACTGGGTTAAGTAATAGATTCTACCAAGCATGGCAGTCATAGATGGCTTGTCTTTCAAAGTAAAATTTTTCAGCTTCTCCTTTCCATTGTAACGAAATAACACGATGCAGCTTAGTTTACAATGCTTAATATGGGTGTTAGACATGTGATCGAATATTCGAATGCTAAATATACATTCGAATATTAGAAATTTACTATTCATTCGCGAATATTCGAACATTCGTTTCAGCACTAAATCAGATTATGTGGAATGTCCTGTAATTGAACCAGGTGACAGCCACGTGACTGCATATGAGTTTGCAGCACATCATATAATTGTCCATGAGTTCGCTATTCCATAATTGTATAACCTAATGTAATATCATAAAACTAAACTGAGTTTTCGGATCACCTCGGGCCCTTTGGAGTTGATGGAAGACGTCTCATAGAATTAGAACCATTTTGCATAGTGGGCGTTGTTCTGCCAGATGGCGTTGTTCTACCGGAAGGCGTTGTTCTCCCGGTGGCGGGGTAAGTGGGTGTGGTCCTACCAGACCGTGTTGGAGTTGATGTTTTGGGTGTCATGGCTGATCTAGGAGTTCCGGTTGAGAGTCTTGATGTAGGAGTGTTAGATCGCGGCACGTAGGTGGGGGTGGGCTGTGGAGTTTTAGATCGGGAATATGGGGAAGGGGACTGAGAGGTTCGAGGGGAACCGTAGGAAGAGTTCATGCCCCTTGTTGGCGTAGATGGCGGCAAGCGAGACTTTGATTGAGAGTTTGTGATATTTGAGGAAGAATTACTCAACCGTTTGGTCCTCTGTAGACTGCCCGTTGAACCTATACAATATTAAGGAATAGGGTTAGTAACATATAGACAACAAAGGCATTCTTCTGAAACACGAAAACTGTATGAGTACATGTACAATAAAGCTTCAATTAACTTTTTTCGTAGAGAATCTTCAATTACTAATAAAATTGATTGAAAATTAAAAAGGTATGCAATGTAGTTCTATTCTAGGATTAGGCTTGGGTTTCCTATATTCTTTAAATATGGGAGAAAAAAATTGATCTGATGCAAACTAGAAACACAAAAAGCTCTCTGTCTACTTAGCAAAACAAAATTGTCGAAATAGCTCTAAGCATTAATTGAAAATTAAAATCGGTACAGACTCCAAATTGAAGTACTATTTACAAGATAAGTTAGTGTCCATCCCCAAACAATCACATCAGTGGCGTGCCAAATGCTTGCAAAAAATAAACTTCCAAATTTAACATGCGTTATGTAATTAAACTTAGTAACCCTTCCACCAAATATAACAAAAAATGCATCATCTTTTCGGGAGAAGGGACAAAAAAATGGCGCAGAGATTGGAGAAGCATGGACGTTGGTGGACACACAGTACGGACTACCTACCGCCGAAGTCGGAAGACTTTCGCATAGTGTTCCGGGGAGGGGCACCACTCGTGCCCGACAGATTTACCATTGATGACGTCACACGGCTTCTCCGGAGGGAGTTATCCCCAGAACTGCCAGCTGATAAAAGAAGTAAACGTAAATTGTGTGTCCTTTTCGGTGGGTGGGGCCTCTATTAAACATCTCCACGGGTTCATATTCATTTGTGAATTTTTATACTTTTTCATCCAATATCAAATCAAAGATGGCCGAACCCGTTGAGATAAATGGACGATAAATATGTGTATGTCCATTGATTGTGTGATGCTTTATAGATTTCATTCATCGGGATGAAATAGTTTTGAGTTCATGTGTTTCCATTTGTTTTTCATTTTTTATTTGTTTTAGCATAAAACATTTTCTTTTCTGAAACTGGCACTACAAACTGCAATATCAAGAGCGTCTACAGGAAAAGCATGGGGAATCATCATACAATCAATTTACAACATATATACATTAAATATTAATTCAAGTTAAAGTTAGTCATAAATATTCTGTAATATTATAATATACGTGACAAGCATGCAAAGATGTTATAATATACAATTAGTAAAACTTAAACAATATTATATGAATATATATTTAAGTGTAAAATCGTAGGTTTGGTTTCAGGATATGCAAAATGTGAATGTGGACGTGTAAAACACGGCGCACTAGCCAACACAAGAAGCTGCCTACAAGTGGCTTCCATCTGTGGATTAGCATTTAGACTGTGAAACTTGTGTCTGAAAACAGAATTCTCCAAGAGTGTCACGTGACTCGTAATACCTGATGACGTGGAAGATGCATATCCGGTGTCGTTTAATTTTGAGCGATACCCGTATGTTCCACTGCCCCGACGGGGGCGGAAAGTCGAATTTCCGTTTGGTGATAATGTATCTCTAAGATCATAGTTTGTCCTTCCTTTGGCTATAATAAATAAATGTTAGAGTACATAGAACAAACACCAGACCACGCCCCTAGTAAAGAGTGTTAAAGTTGACCCTAGATCGCATTCACCCATACACCATTTCCGTATTGCAAGATGCCCGGAATAAGGGGGGACTCGATCCCTTTACTTACTATTGGTGCAATAAATGTACACAGTGTGTCCTGGTAAATAAGAATATTATACATTGAAAGCTGGACAGAAAAAGCGGGCACCCACAGCGTGGCTGTGAGACCTCTCCCCTCCCAACATTAATCAGAAGTAGACTCCACAGGGTTTTCTGGTTTTTTACATGGTGCACAATAAATATAATAAAGGTGTGGAAATCAAAGCAGAGTATATATTGAAATATCAAACGAAATTGTCAGGGTGAGCTCAAGAAATATTTTTTCTTTATTTTAACAAATGATGTGCAAAATGGGAGATAATCGTAATAGGAAATCAACCTAATTGTAATTAATACATGTATATTGTTTGACATACCTCGACACGGGTCATTGGTTTCCAGAAACTCGTCTAGCGTGACCCATCCTCCACCCACGCGCACCATTACCGTACTGTTCAAGAACCGCACCAACCGGATGTTTTGTTTCTCTCCGAACTACAGTACAAGAAATGGAGCTCATTCAGCTAAGTTTTATGAAACATATAACATCTGTAGAGGGAAGAAAACAGACCCCAAAACATGCACACAAACACCAAGAGAAGAAAAAAAGAGTGCGGGTGTTTACTTCCTGTCCCACTCGATACAGAATGAATCTATTTTTAGCGTATTCCTTGTCCTTTATATTGCAACCATTAATAGAAGAGAACAAAAGAGGAACATAAGACGGAGCGATTGTCACAGAATGAAAATCTTGGAACATTATACAAATTTGACTCCAGTAAAAAAGGATGTGGTCTGTTATACCCGGTATTTGCCCTCATCGATCATCTCGGCACGGAATGAGTTCCTACACTGACACTGCGAAATTTCCTTCTCGATTTCGTCGTGTATCAGTTCTCCATCCGTCATCTGTCTCTTGCCGCTCTGTAATCGGGCCTTTTGCTAAAAAAAAAACAATGCAAACAATTCAATCTTGGAATCTTAAGAAGCGCTGTTTTAAATAGAGATAAAGATTTTTTATTTATTTTTTTTTTCATTGCATGTTCATTTCAGAACCTACATGTCGCACGGGCTTCATGGCCTCTATGAAATCTTTGTACTCTATAAAATGTCTGTTAGTTGTGGCAAACATGTCAAAGACAGCATGAAGTTCTGTCTTATTTGTTGGGAAATCTGAAACAAGAGATAAAATATCGTTAAAAGTAAAACTACCTGCATCACCGGTCAAATGTAATCTGGTTTGAGTTTTCCGTCAATTTTTTGACACTTACGAGTATGTAACATTCCGTTGACAAATTCCTCTCGTGATAGGAAACCATCTCCGTCTTTATCCTGCCGCCGGAAGAAATCGGTTATTCGTAACTTCTTGGCCTTTATCCAGTTCAGATACTTTGTCTTCCAGACTTCGAAGTCAAAGGTCTTTAATCCCTCCAACTGAAATATCGAAAATATATTAAGCGTATTTCATAAGATGAATTCTGACAGGGGCAACAGGAATGAAGAGACAATACATTCGTACCTCTTGTAGTGTGTCTAAAGCATCTTGTAAAGCTTTCTTTCTGTCTATAGACATTCTCCAGACCGTCCGCCATTTGTTTTGTAGCGTCAGAACGCGCGGGTTGTAGCCGTCCAGATCATTCAGCTTCATATTGCTGGAAAAATTTAAATCAATGTTAAGTATGAAATATTTCACAACTGTGATATAAGGGAAAATCATATTAAACGAGCTCAAGGCTTTAAGTGCGAACCTGCCAAAATGGCGTCCCGGGGATTTGGGCTCCAGCGTCAGTATCTTTGTCAACCTCTCCACATCGTTGTTTTTGCTCGTGACCTCGTCGTGAAATTCCTACAAAGATTTTTAAAAATAAATATGTACTGTTTGTTAATTTGAAAATGTTACGAACTTAATGCATGTACTCAAACCAAAAACGCAAATATATCCGTAAGTGAATGACATAATTTGACAAAATTAAAGATTATCTGATATGCATACTGAAAACACAACGAAATTCTAGAAGAAAAACTGAAACTTGATAAACCTTTGATATCATAGTTAAATCACTCGTGAGAGAGGCTAATATTTTAAATGGCTGCAAAAGACGTTGTAATATTTGGGCTTAATATTTTTCTTTATAAGATAATTTCTTTATCAGTTATATCTGCTGAGAATAATTATGTGGTCTTTTCTCTGTTTTCAAAAAGGAGCCACACACAGGCGTTCTACGAGTAGACCTCGTTGAGATTACTTTTATCAATGACAACCTTTACTTATGGCAATAATAAACGGAACACTCAAACTCAACGGCCATACTGGTATTTGTCTTTCTAGCATTTTACATCATTCAGTGTTGATAATATTACAAATGTTTATTGACACACGATATCAGGATACAAAACAAATCTGTGTATCTATATCATATGTAACCGATATTAGTCCATCGAACCTATCTACTCTGCGTTTCAGTTTCAAATTGTTATCATAAGACCAATTGTAGGAATATTTTGGATATCTTATTCGTTCCTTGGCCCTCTCTTTACACGTTATGACTAATAAATGATATTTTGCATGTCTTGTCTATTTGTACGTGTTGATATACATTGAACATAATTATTCAGTGTTAACCAACATGGGGTGTTTTGCATGTCTTATTAGTTTCTCTTCTTATCTGATTTTATTAGATTCTTTCTGCACGTATCTATATACAAATGTATGTTATATACAATGATGACCATAAGGTCCCTCCCTACCAGGTGCTCCTTGTAGAGGTCCTCCACCACCTTGAGGTCGTCGGGTATGGGGTCCCTCTCTTTGGTGGACAGCAACACCTGGGCGTCCGTCAGCCAGGCCAGCAGTTCCTCCACCAGGGCGGCGTTACCCTGAATGTTCCTCAGCTCGTCCTGCAGCCGTTTCTCCTGGTTTTTGCCTCTTTGTAACAACTAAATTAAGAGAAAGCACGGGAACCTTAATGTCTGGGGCTCTGTTATAACGAACAATAAGAGAAAGCATGGAGATCTTACATGTCGGGGGTACTTGATTTATCTGTCTAAATAAATATCTTAACACAGTGACATTGCATAATCGAACGTGTGTTTAGCATTGTTTTTATGACACCGCACTTACAACTGAATGCGAGAAATTAAATAGCTCTGAAATACTGCATGAAACCGAAACCTCGGCGCAAACACATTCACGAAAATTGCATTTTACCAGGAATTGCTAGTAACATAAGCCAGCTCACCTGATCCCAGCGTGTCTGGGTGATGGTGAGGTAGTATTTGACAAATCGGATGGCGTTAGGGTGACAGTTCTGTAGGATCTCCTCCGCGAGGTCCCGGATCTTGTCGATACACTCTTGGTGGTTTCTCAACTCCTCTTGGAATTTCTTTTTTAAAAACAATAAATATAGCCATTAGGTACACATAAGCTTATAATGGAAAAGAAGAGTGGTAGGTTTTTAGCAGTAGACGATAGAACAACTGAATGCTTTACCTCGTGTTTTTCAATTAATTGTACTATCGCCATTTCATCGTCCGGTAGAGCCCTGAACTTGAGCTCAGCCTCGGCTTGGGGCAGGAAGTCTCTCATGATCTGAACAGCATCCTGGAACTCCTCGGCCTACAGTAGATATTTTAATTATTCATTAAGATTACCTAAATCAATTACACCTATCTCTAACATACTTTTCTGTACAATATTCTTCCACAACATTGTTCAAATAATTCACATATGGCGATGTATCGTACAGTACTCACCAGTTTGAGTGACTCTCGCAGACGACCTTCCCTGATGTCAGCCAGATGGTTGACGCGGTCCCACGTGTTTTCCAATTCCTCCAAGTGAGCAGCGGGGATGTCGCCAGAAGCTTTCATGGCGGCCACGGTCTGCTCACGCGCGCCAAGTTCCTGTTGCATCGTCTGCAAGATGAAATTGATTTAATAATATTCAATATCACTTCATCTTTTGGGTAAGATAGCATGTCTCGTGATTGCCTCTCTCCTGGTACTCGAAGTACAATTTATCATTTGGCCAAATGTTTAATGCTTTCTATATGATACATGACAACCATCAAGTTTTGTGGTTGACTGTGTTGTTCTATTAGCAATGTTTGACTTTCTAAGGCTTCCTTAAGGTACTCAACATACAACAAGTCCAGGTATCCCTATGGTTGTAGGGCTGCCTTGTGTTGCTCTATCAGCATGTGGATAATGTCCGTGCCTCTCTCTCTCTCTCTCTCTCTCTCTCTCTCTCTCTCTCTCTCTCATACATGTCCTGACTGTAGGCCTACCTTGTGCTGCTCTATCAGCATATGGATAGTGTCCGTATCTCCCATGGTTGGCTGGTCCTCCGCCAGGCTGGCCTCCGCCTTGCCCAGCCATTCCAGGAGGGAGCTGATGGCGTCCGCCACCCTTCCTGATGTTAACAGCGCCTCGTCTAACTTGTTCTGACTGTAGGAAATAACAAAACGAACGCTTTACTCACCACCCTTAGAATGGATGAAGAACCATGTATGTGTAATATGCAGTATTTGCAAACATTAAATGGACAATGATCAGGTTTGATTGAATTACTTGAACTTTGTTTTCGGTGTATACAAGCTATACAAGAAAACGAACTGCCAAAGGTTACACGTTTTGATAACCTTACAAAGCAAGCATTTTTCTGTAATACATTATCAATGGTTGAAACTCTTCAAAGACACAAGTTTCATTCAGTTTTTATTATTTCCCCTCGGGGGAATGTTTACGTGAAATTTTCCAAAAAGTTTGGGTAAAATATAACCTTTTTAATCGAGAAGTTTTGGGGGTCACTCAAACAGAGTTTAACAAGGAATTTCGCGCCAAAATCCATTCAAGATAATCATATCCGTAAATAATTTGCCATTTAAATGTTACTATCAAATTAGATGCAGATAAGAGATCGCTGAATGAAAGGAGCTTTCTGTGTCAATATAGCATTATATGCTATATCTAATTCAAAGAACGAAACACAATATTTTCGTTACTTCTTAAATCCAAAGTCCTATCTTAAAATGATTCTAGTGCTCAAAGAACCAAGGAATACAAACTTTTGTAATTCAAATAAGCGATAGCTGCAGGTATTTAGTAAGGTGACGGGCTTTTTTCCTTTCATTGGCCTCAAGAATTCAAACTGAAGTCGAGCAAGACAACTGAAGCATCACGCATTCATAATATCAGATAAATAAAAAATATTCAAAAATGTTCGGCATCCGAACATGAATTACAAGTATGAAAAAACTCGTCAGAATGCAATCATTCATATTCAACTTGCGTTTAATACGGAACATAAAGCTATAAGCAAACAACTGGCGCTCTACCGCCATCTTGAATCGCATGGACTGTACGCTAGATGCGTGGGTCACTTTCTCACCTGGGCGACATTAACATTAGTCTCGGGATCTGTAATTGGGTGTACGGTGTGGGTTCTCCAGGTGAATCGTCCGACATAATTAGTTTTTCCTGTACATATCCGAGAAAGAATTTCTGTTTACACGACTATTTCCTTCACGCAGACGACAAAGTGTAGCGTCCTATTGCAGAGGGTAAACACACAGACACATTGTTCAATTAAGTTTCTCTCTATGGCTATCTTTCCAATTCACTTTAATTACATCCCAAATGGACTTAATTTAACCTCATAAAGGTTTCTTCTGATACAACCAGCCTAGGTCCCATTCCAGTTCTGTTTATATCCAGTGTAAAGTTTAAATCCCGCAAGGTCAACAGTTGTCTCATCACACTGAATAAAAGATTATCCCCTGCCCTCGCATCAATCACTCTCACCTTGCAATATCCAGGTAAATAAAAAACATACGAAAAAAGTTTTGGTATTGATCCCGAACGAACTCCATGTATAAGTAATATCCAAGGTACATAAATGTTAGTGCATCAACATGCTACACGGCGGCAGATGTGGAGAGAGTTGAGCCAGACTCGCTTCATCGACCGATATCACGTCCCAGCCAATCTGTGTGAGACTCCTTTCCCCGCTTCTACCCGGTCCTTTAGTTATCTTTTTTTTTCTCAGGTAAACACGGCCGATACAATCTGTTCTAGATAGCCCAACATATAAATCGCATATATGTAAACACCATAGGCCGGTGGTTTCCTGCTCCATGCATCACTAGGCCTGTAGTCCCTGTCAGTCCCGGTTAGGTGCTTAATGTCCTGAATAATAAATCACAAAGGCCTGCTTGTGCATCGGCAGCGAATTCCTCTGAGAACTGGCTTTTGGAACACATAAGGTTATCTCCATATTCATCGTGTTCATTAGCAATTGTTTCGTCATTTTCTAAATCAGAAGTGCCTTTGCCTATTGTAGTCTGAAATTCACTCCGAATTTTGCTTTTTTATACAGCTAGTTCCATAAATTCTACAAGTCGTCTGGACTCTTGACAAGGCTGAACCGTCTGTTGTTGGCTCTGGGGGCGATAGAGACCGATGTTGACCTGTCCAGCTACCCCTTCACACTCTCTGACAGACACTATAACCAGGTTGTCGTGGGCCGTAGTCGGTTTGACCGGTCTATTAACTGAATTGTCTGTCCATCTAATTGGTTATAAACGTTAAGTAGATGGAAAACGATAGCCTTTCCCCCAATCTGATTCAGGGGCCCTCACAAAGCTCCAAAACAATGCAGCTCTGTATATAGATATCTCGGAATTTCATGCTAAGCCACCACATATTACTTCGTTATACAAGATTAAGCTGTTAATTCTTATAGGATTAACGCTGACAAAAAATTAAGTTATGGTTTCTTTGTAACTAGCTTTTTTGCAAATCTTATAGAAGAAGAACAGTTACTTGTAGATGCAGTTTGAATTCTATTTGATTTATGTTTGATGAATGATAAGTAAGAATTGGTATATTTGTAGATAGGGCGTCTCAACGAACTCGTGTAAAGTCTATTAACATGTAAACAGCTCCTATATGGGGTTTAAAACGCCTTTAAATTGACCATAGTAAATATTTAAACATGAACTTGATAACATGGAGTTGTTTTGGGACAGCGCCGATCCGATGATACAGCATTCTGAATGGTTGTATATCATTACCCAAACAGATAAGATCAATCCGAAGTGTGCTAACTTGTTACTCCCTTATCAAAATCTACACACTCTGAGGTATGCATGAAACAACAAAATAAAAGGTAAAAACAAAACATAGTAAAACATTGGAAAAGAACTACATAGGAGTATTCATTGTGATCACTTTGTAAAAGAACCAATGCAGGAGGGTCGCACCAAGAAACTTTTAAGAAGGCTAAGAGTTTTAAAAGACGGAGACAACATTTCAAGAGTAAACCAAACCGCTGGATCTCCGGAACAAGACAAAAGATCATCACAATTGCCGTGCATTAGAACCATCATGGCATTACAATGCTAAAGCAGACTCTTGAAATATGCCCAATGTTTTGTACATGTACCTTATTTTATACCTTGCTTGTATTCATAATGTTTCTGGCACAAAACGGTACCATTTATAAATGTCTAAGATGTTTTAGTAAAACTTTCGGTTTGCACAAATATTTGGTTGACTTGGGTGAAGATTGAGAGCTGCTTAATAATGCCAGTGTTATGATGTTGAGTGTTGGGTAAAGTGAGCTGTATATTGAGTGTTGGGTAAAGTGAGTGTTACATGTATGTTAAGAGTTGGGTAAAGTGAGTAGTACATGCATATGTCGAGTGTTGGGTGATGCGAGTGTTATGTTGAGTGTTATGTAAACTGAGTGGTACATATACTGTAATGCGAGTGTTATGTTGAGTGTTTGGTAAAGTGAGTGTTACATGCATCTTGAGTGTTGGGTAATGGTATTGGTACATAAGTACGTTGACTGTGACTACCGACCTCCTAGACACGACGGATCTGACAGCGTTCCATTTATTCTTCAACTCATCCAGCATCTGCTGCAGCACATCCCTCTCTGGATCAGCCTTGGTGCACCTGTCCTTAAGATTGCGACCGAGTCTCGTGGCGGAGTAGAAAGCCTGGTGTTTGGCGGCCAACTGGTGCTGGAACCTCTGTAAGGCAAGAAAAACAGGGTTAGTCTCCAGGTCAGAGGATTGTACAAGTCCATGCTATCTATTTTCCACAAAAAGGAAAATTGTTTCTGTTTTATGACAACAACACATGTCATTTTGTTCAAGAAAACTAGAAAGGAATTGTTTCGTAATGGTAATCTTGTTTGATGACGCATGCATTCAATTGATCAAGGAATCAGACCCCCATCAAAGGTAGAGAATCTTAATGGTCAAATAATTAACATTGTCCTGTCAAATAAGCTACGAGTGAAAATATTGTCGATTTGATTCAAGACCTCTGAATCATGGTTACCGCCCCTACAGGGTTACGACGGGTCGTTCTAATGACTTTGACTAACAAACACTGCCCGAGGCCATTAGTGTGTAAAAGTGTTATGCACATTGTCAAAACCGATTCTATTCATAGCCTAAATGTTTAACATAACATAGGTTTTGCATTAAAAACCAACTTATTAACATTTCTACAGCTGAGCAAATTATACGCATGTATAAGGAATTCGTCGCATTTTATTTCTATCTTTAGACCTGGTCAAGGACAAGAGAAAGCGAAACCAATAGTAACATTCCTGATTTGTGAGAACAAAGTTTCCAGATCATCTGTCAAAATAAAAGCTGTTCAAAAGTCATGCAAAACCCTTATGTAGATGAATGATTATTGATAACGTTATTTTTGAATTTGCATACAACAGAAAGTAGATATGGATATTTAAACGTCCTCAGCTGTCAACGGCGAAAATACATCTGTGAACTTTTACCATATTAAATCAAAACCTTTAATCAACATCTTACCTGATTTTAGGTCAGTAAATTCCTATAGAACAAAGATTGCTTATGACGGGATGAGGTCACAAAAATGACTTTGTATTTACTCTGTAATCGACGATGACATTCGCATCCCGCCCGATCTAGGTGTATATTTTACATACAGGTATAACATCACACCAAAGTCAATGGGGCACACGAAAGGGTAAACATTAAAAACAAACTCATAAATCAAAATTTAACGTACCCTACGGCCTTCATACCAACAAAACAAAGTGTCTTATAATCGTCAATTGCACTTAAGACATATAACTTGATAAACCATTAAGAAAAAGCTGTATAATTAACGAACAATCTACTCTCTGAGGACCTCTTAATCATTGAACCGCATAGATTACCGATCATCCAAGCGTTCACTAATTTACCTGTCCGCAGGTGAGTCTTCAGACTGGTGCACAAAGAGACACACCGATCAGGGATGGATGTAAATTGTTTGTATACAAAGACTGTATTTATCGGGGTATCTTACAATCTCCCGCGGAATGTGCGGACAGCAAGGAAACTTATCCAGCATATGACGGGCGGGCTCATCGTTTTTTTTTAAATTTGTTAAATCACATGGTCATGGACCGTGAAATTCGCTGACGCGTCAAGTATGACGGCCAGCAGACCCTGTGTCACAACACCACCTCTGGTGTTAGTGGAGATAGAAGGTGCATAAATTTAATTAACTGGAAACGTTTTAGTATAGCCTGACCTTACATATACCGGTTCATACTTATTTAATTGGGATCAAGTTTCTATTGCTACGAGGGATTTTTTAAGGTATAGGCCTCCTTTGGCATACAAAAAAAAAATAAAGTAAAAATACACGTATAAATTATAAAATATGTAATTTTTAAATTACTTCATAAAGAATGCTGAAACAACAGAAAACATGCAGGGAACAAAATTACGTAAATAAATTCAGACTGTTCGGAACAACGACCAAAATCAAATACCGGGGAGACAAAAATAAAACAACAGAAAAAATAACAACGTCAAGACATAAGCGCCAAATGATGTACGTGTACCAGGGAAGTTTCAAGACAACGTAAGGTGAAGCGTGCAAACTGACCTGAAGAAATGCCTCCAAAAGTAGAGTCTACAGTGGATTCAATACGATTTTAATCCTTTAATGCCTACATTATGTCTTCGTCCCTTGCTCGGCCATTATCAATGTCACCAGATGTTGCACGATTTTTTTGAGTTTACACATTTACGTCATCGATTATTACAAATAAAGCAATCAATGTTTTTGTTATCATGATGAAGATACCGATTTTAACTGAAATTTAGAGGATTCAAATGTATTCTTGTTATTACAGCTAGAACGAAGGCCAAAAAATATAGATACGCATATATGCACATTCTTAGGTGCCCGATGCTTGCGTGATTTCAGAGATTAGTAAGATTGTTAGAGGTATGTTCCTAGATTTACCTTGAGGTCATCAATGTTCTGTTTGGTGGCGGATCCTTGATTTACCGGCACCATAAATCGGGTCACCGTCTTGGAGCTTTCGTCCAACCAATCACAGAGGTCCTTCCAGGCGTCATAGAACTAGACACAAAATCACATCAATTCAAAAAGTGTTTTATATTTAAAATACATTTACTGGTATTCTGCAATGTGTTATGATGAGATTTGGTTACATGCATCCTTCTTTACGGAGAAGGCTAAAATAGACTGTGCCAGCTGGTTAGTCCCATTCAATCGGATTGAATTAAATACTGTTAAAATGATATAGAGGTTGGTTACTCCTATTGATTTACTTTAAAAATAGTTTGTGACAAAACAATTCTAATATGAAATATGAGAGTTACCTCTCATATTAAGAACCCTCACACTCTCTAAGAATTTACGTAAACATTTCAGTATTGCTACATACCCGTTTGTCCTCCCTATAAGCAGACTTCAGTAGGCGCCCTCTTTCGTCCGTTCGTCGCATTAACTTTTTCCATCTAAGCTTGATTCCAACCAGTAGATTTTTTATGTAGATGGTATCTTGTTTCTTTCCAAAGTGCTTTAAATAACTGCCATTCTTTTCTAGACTCTGCATTTTCTCTATATGTTGCTCTAATTCAGTTTTCAATTTCTAAAAGAACAAACGAGTCACAATTAGAAGTTTTCATTATAATTGCTTCAAATTTTATCAATGTACATTCAAAATTACATTAACGTTTTTTCAACACGATCAGTTTCTTACATTGTGTTCCTCAATTTGCACCGTAACCTTTTCCACAAGCTTGCTGGGATACTTGAACGACCTCATTGCGATTTCCGCATTATTCAACCAATCCATGAATCCCTTGAGGGTATCGTGGAACTCGCCAACGTTTTGTAGGTGTTCAGAAAGTTTATCCTGAAAACATATATAAAGGTTAAAATCAAAACAATCATTATAGATCGCACCTTTTAAGATAACTGGATAAAGTCTGGTTACCTTTCTCTTTTCTGCACGATCCTGGGTATCCTTCCACCTGTCTCCGAGTTTCTTTATCTTCTCCGTTATTTGAGCAACATCTTCTGGCGGGTACAGTTTTGCAAGTTCTTGTCCTTTGGCAATAAGTCCCTGGGTTGCGTCGGTCCTAGATTCCAACTCTTCGAATTTTGCCATAAAGGCGTCAAACTGTTTCTTGGAAGACTCTGGGAGGGCTCCACAAGGTGGCGCTGCCTTCAGCTCGTTCCTGAAGTCGTTGACCCAGTGGTAAGCGTCGTCAACCTCTCCCAGGTATTTTTTCACCTGCCGGAGTTTCTCCTGTAGTTTAGCCTCCTTGTCCCGGAGATGCGCCTGCGTGGCACGAAGTTGTTCATTCATTACGTCTCTCTTTTCTTTTAACTCGGCGTCTTGGATGGCATCGACGGCTGAACTCAATTTCTTGCACATTTTGTCCTGATTTTTCAAATCATTGTTCATAACCTGCAAAAGAACGATTGAAAGAATTTATAAATACATTCGTCTTGATTTCTTCGTCTTTCTTGTGGACTTCTTTAGAAAGGGTACTAACCTGTAGTTTTTTCATGTACGTTTCTAGACATTTGGGATCACCGTTCACACCCTCGAACTTCTCTAGATCAGACTGAATGTTTTCTAAGTTGTCCACACCGTCGTTTATTCCTGCCTCCAGTTCACCCAACTTCAGCTGCATTCCACTCAACTTCGTCTGAAGGATATAAAAATGGAGACTCATTTTAGGATGAAATGTCATCTTTTTCGTTCACATTAGTTATTAGTCAATGGTATGCAATTGATATTTGTACGTTTGTATGTAGGCCCGTACCTCTCTGTCGGTGATGCCTTTCAGTAGAGCGGCCCATCTGTGGTTGATTTCTTCTACTGGTCTCTGCAGCGCCTCGGCGGCCACCGGCGACATATCTTTCAGGGTAGATAACTCTTGGTTGAGCTGCTGGACGTCTGCTACATGGGGCTGAATGTCGGATTTACTGGACTACAACACAAACAGACGGATTATCATTGACTGTCCGGAACAAAGGAAATAAACTGGAAATATCAGAGAGAATGAAAATGAAGATAAAATATTATCTACTATACGTAATGGTATATAATTCTGTTAAACTAAGTGAACCACAAATATCTTTAAAAAAAACATGCAACATCATGCAGAATGCAAAGAACCAACCGGAATAAAACTCTTAAAAGCGTTGTAGATACACCCCTGCACACTTTAAAACTAATTGATTGGTGGCTCAAAAAGAGGCTGGTTGGGCAGTTACGGGAAGTAAATTAGTAGTATTAAATCTGCATGATGTGAAGAAGATACATCTAATACAAGGTAAAGTTAGATATTAGTACTGAAGGTTAATATGGTCTACGTAGTCACGTGATGATAAGTGATCACATGACAAGCTACACAAATATAAAATACAAACCCCTTGAGGTTCAATATAAATGTTACTCGAAAACACCTGCAACATAGTTTATATGAAGACGTAAACACAAAGCCAAGAAATACACACCATGTCCATATAGAAAGATTTCATTTTAAGGAAGTAACAGATATTGAAATGTTTAACTTCATCTGGTACAGAAAGGAGAAATGAATAGAATTACTTATTGTTATATATCACACTTTTTCATTATTATTACGGTAGATTTTGTTCTAGTAATGAATTGAAAGATACATTATGTTATTCAATGATTAAACATGTTTAAAAAGGAAATAAAAGTTTTGCGGTTTGTGAATTAAAAAAGCAATTTGTTAGTTGTGTATGTACATGAAGTACTAGTATTTGATGGATATAAATAATATACGCTTAAATAAAATACACGTTATATAGTCTCATGCTATATCCCTGAAATGAATAATACATACACTGTATATTACATGCAGTATTAGCTGTGTAACACTGGCTTACCTTCAGCTCTTCTATCTGAGTCTTCAGGTTCTGCGGACTACTGGAAGGAGTCTCCATTTCGTCCAAGGTTTGTTCAGCCAGCGGCAACCATGTCATAATTGCCTTAAATATATCATATCAACAGTTAAACAGCGAACCTTAAAAATAACACTGAATGCTCAGTTACCACAACAAAAACTTCAATTTACCTCTTGAAGTTCTTGGAATTTTTCAGTATGACCGAGAGCCTTTTTAAGATCCTCTTCGCGGTCACGTGCAATATCGTGCACGTCGTCTGCCAGAACATGGATGTCCTCCAACTGCTTTCTGATCTCCATCAGACCCGGATCACTGCACAGTCCGCTCAGCTCCTCTCCAAGCTGTCGGCACTCCTCGTAGGACAGGCGAGCCTTTCCTAGTTCCTTTCTCAGTTCCTAAACAAAATGATAACGGGACCAAATGTTAGCTTCGTTAAAAAAATATATTAGACGTTCTCAGTTGCGGAACTCGTATAGGAACTTGTCTTTGAACGCATCAAACCTTGAGTTCTTTCTGTTGCTCTTCCACTGTGGAAGAGTCCACGCCCGGTGGTTCTTGTGATAGGAAGTTATCCTTCAGGTCGCGTAGGTTGGACATTGTATCGTTGCAGGAGTCAAAGAATTTCTCGGCTACTGTCGTTGCAGCGGACAAATCTCTCTCCCTTTTCAAAGCACCTTCTCGAGTTTGATTGTTCAGTGTTGCTATCTCAGCTAGTTTTAGTTTGAGGTCTTCAGCTGTTCCAAAGTTAAATCATCATTAAATGCATGTTTCAAATCATCAAGATGAAAATCACCTAAACTATTTTAAGCAAAAAGAAAAACAATAGATTTCATCTTTATTTAGAAAACGTCTCAATCCAGATTCCCTCCGTTTTTAAATGATACTGATAATTATAATTGAAGTCACAGTGGTTGAGGGTATGTCCCTATCACTGTCTCTCACCTTCCGCTGGGTCCTCCACCCCCTGGGCGATTAACCTCTTCACCGCTTCATCCGCCGCGGCAATGGCGGGACGCTGGTTTTCCAGATCTTCCAACAAGATCTGAAAAATAAAGTCACATAGTAACAAGAGAAGACTTCTATGTGCAAGGAAAATAGATGCATTGCCCTAACTCTTTATTTTGAGTCTCTTACGTTGTTTTGCCTGATTTCGTCCCGTAGTTTATCGGGACTCGCAGCGATTGGATCTGCTGTAGCCAGGTCTCTGTTTAGCTGTGCCAGATCTCCAAGAACATGGTCCAAGGAATCGGAAACCTCCTGCGTCATCTTGCTCCTAGCGGCGGTGAGCTCCCTGGCTTTCTCTCTGGCCTGACCTTTCAGTTTCTCGTACTGTTCGTTGTATTTTAAGAGTTTTGTTTGAATTTCTCCCGCGTCATCATCACAACAAAGTTCCATTAGTTCCAGGCCAGTTGTGTTCAGATCTTCTAAGAAGGGTTTGCGGTCTTCAATCTTCTGCTGAGTATCCTACAAAAATTAAAAAGGAGGAAAATCTAGTAATGTAGGTGTCTGGTAATATATTTGTCTTTTATTTCATTTGTTCAGGTATTGTGTACTATAACGAACCAAATTGAAGATATTATTCAAAGTAGTGACAGCCAAATGTTTGATTTGAATTCCTGGGTGAAACTAGTTTTATTACCTTTTCATCTAAATTTGATAAACAATTGCCTACGTGTGTAATAGGAAAAGTGTGAAAATCGGTGTTGCTTTCTACTACGAAAATGTAAATTATAATAATGAAGGTGGAACTCAGACAATTTTTGAATGTGGTGAAATTATCGCAATACAATGAAGGTGGATTACACGTATTGATGTAACAATTAGCGAATGAGAACATTGCAGATGTCTAACCTTGATATTGTCCAGCTGCTTCTTGACTTGTTCCAGTGTATTTCCTGGTGACGAGTGCGCCTTTAAATCAGCCTCCATTTCATCCAACCAGCTATGAATCTCTGCTTGGTTTTCACTGAAATGCGTAGCCAAAGGAAGGGCCGATTCCAACTGATGCAGACGTTCTGCACTTAACTGGCAGACGATGTCAGCCTGAGTTTTTATGCTCTCCAGCCTCGATTTGATTTCATCCGTTTGGGCATTGGTTGTTTCTCGCAACATTCTGTTACATTTGTTAATAATGTCCTTGACGGCGTTTCGCTTTTGATTAAGATCCATATTAAATGACTACAAATGAACACAAATATACAAAGCTTAATACATGTACATAAATTTTTACTGATTTGATAGACTTATGATTATTGAAATCAAGATACCAGCAGAGACAGGCTAAAAAAAGCAAAAACATTTTTGCAACTTTCATGCCAAAGCTATCGTACCTGATGATCGTGCAGCTGTATGTTCAGAGTTTCTGGCTCTACATTGACTGGCTCCGCCGTGTTTATCTCGTTCTCGGCTTTGTCCAGATATTTCAGCATTCCGTCGATCTCAGTTAAGGCCTGATGCGAAAAAATCCTTTATTGTACGCTCTAAAACAGGGGATACCAATTAAATCACTTTTCCTTATTTCGTGGAACTTACCTCTAACGAAACCTGTTGGACAAGATGTTCCGTCAGCTCGTGCCATTTCACTTCCACCTCTCCAAGATACTCCTTCATCGCAAACTGATCGCACACTCTCTCATCGTCCATGATCTCTTTCGCTGACTGTCTCAGTTTCTCCATGTCGTATTCCTTTTCACGTTTATCATTGTACAAGGCATCTATCTTCGCCTTTACAGCCTTCTGGTTCGCGCCCTTTTGTCGTGTTTTCAGTGATGATATGGCATCAGTCAACCAAGAGTCCATCTGACCGATATTGTTCTCCAGTTCCGAAACACTACAGGCCACATCCTCAATTTCCATGGTTACTTGATCGACATCTTTCTCTACCTCTACCATTCTAAAACAAACCGGAGACGTGTATATTGTACGAAAAAGCAACATACGTATCAAATAATATTACTGTTCAATTCATTACAATAAGCATGTCTTTAAGCTGTTAGTATAATCGACCCTTACCTTTCACTGAGCTCAAGGATTACTCCTTCTGCATCGTCATCTGGTGCGTTCTGACCTGTTTCCTGAGAAATCCTTTCTAGAAGTGTTTTGTTGGTTTCTATTTCACCATTAAGAAGACGTTGTTCTTTCAGCTGCTGGGCAAGTTTATCTTTGTCCAAACTTATTAATGGTCTGTTCTCTAATGCGCTTTCCGTTTCTGACATCCACCTTTGTAGTCCATCTAAACGGTTCCTCAGATTCTGTTGTTGAGACACAGCCGAAGACAGTTCTTCCTCTTTTTCACCGATTTCACTTTGTAACGATTCATGTTTGTCCTTCATCTCTGCCATTGATTCCTTCACTTCCTCTGCCTTTTGTTTCATATTAATATCATTCAAACCTTTAACCAATTTTTCACCACTCTGAATAAGGTCTTTAAGCTTTCTGTCTTGTCCGATCAGATCAGCTTTAAGTTCCTTCACTGCCGTAAGATCTTTGGTATCCTTTTCTGGGTTTTTACCAAGACCATTTCCGTGAATGTTGCTGAGCCGAGCCTCAATCTGGGGATATACAGAAGAAAGTTTGTCTTTTAAATCATCGAAACCTTTCTTCTGCTTCATTAAGGCGGCCAGCTTTTCCATGTGTTTAGAACAGTTCCGAGAGACATCCTTGAATTTTTCCTCCAAAGATTCGATTTCGTCATCTATGATGTTGTTGTCAACCTCTTCTTTAATTGGAGGAAGAACCTGGATGCGTTGGCGATATGCTTCGGCTTCTTTTTCAAATTCCTGGAATAAAATGGAAACATTTAAAGGGACTTATGGCAAAACAAGCCTCACTACACTTTTGTATGTACCATACCCTAAAACTTACTCTACCACACGTTACATAGAGGTCGAAATGCTGACACGTGCACAATTCAATGTCATCATCCTCGTCGTCCAAATATTGGTACTTGTTGGTAAGATAACCATTTCTTCTGGTGCCAGCCATAGCTTTTGTGTCACGTGCCAAATGTCACAGTTGTTAATATCGTTTATATTCCATTTGATTTCCGGATACTCTAGCACAATTTAGTTTCGTTTCCAACATTGTAGATTTAATGGTTCTGGCATGGTTTCAAAAGTGATTTGCTACTATCCATTTGTTTTTCATCTTGGTCAACTTTCAAGCCAGCAAAACAATGAAAACTTTGTGTCACTACTTGTATAACAATAAATCCACCATTACTAATCAAAAACTCTATCCAGACCAGTAAAAAAGAAAAGGCTCCGCCCAAGCTTCACCCTATATAAGCTGAAACACTCGGTCGGTCTATAAATAATTCATTGATTTGATCTTCCAATAATAATTGAGAGAATAATTTGAAGTTTAAAGCAATGTTGATACCCGTCAAAATGATGCCAAGTGTTTTATTTCTTGCTATCTCGCATTGCATACACTGTTCACTCTGAGAATGTCGTGGCGAACTTCTGGATTTAAAGGCTTAGTAAACAAACTATTGTAGTGGCGGTGAAAGAGTTTGAAAGAGGAGGTGGATAACGGTCGTAATCGATGATAGAAACGGAAATTTTGTAAACCGATTTATGGCTTATCTACCCGTTTCCTTCCCAAAGTTTTACGACAGTATCAAACATCCGGAGATACCTGGCGAGCAACTATTCTACTGCGGGGTTTGGGTTATGATTTATGATTAATTATTTAAATTGACCAAAATATATCAACGACCTGAAAAATCAATTGAAATGTTTATATACAGAGTTAGCACACAAGGAGGTTTTATCGATACTATACATGTGTTTGACCAGGTAGAGCATTTAAAGCGCTGACTTAAATTTGAGAAGGTTGTGAGGTAACGTCAACCAACAGAAGTACCTTACGTCAATTAAGGCAATTAATTATTTAACACTTGCAAACTAGAATTATTTGAAACGGAATGATCGCCTTGTTTTGGAAGCAATGAAATATGAGCTCTTAGTTCACCGTTAGATGATCTCGTTGCAGTGCTTTTGGAAAGGTTGGTTAAACAGTTTGAGGGATTATGAAGTTTACGGAAACGCTACAGGATCTGTCTGAGATTATAAGATCAACTACTAGTATTTGAAACCGGATTAATCAGCCATGTAGATTAGTCTCCAGTGGGTTTGCTTTTTGCGGGGAATGTTTTTACAACTTATGGTTATTTTACCAACATCAACAGCAAAATAATAGTATTTTCCTACCTCAAATATATCCTCGATCGATTGGCACGGTGCGCTTTGTGTATGATCCGCCATTATAAGCCAACTGAGTGCTCTTTGACAATCACCCGTATATCAACACATGTCGCCACCCTTTATCTTTTTATGCCTAATAATCATTACCTTTGCATATCTTACATCTTTTAATGTACCAGAACCGATATCCTAATCAACGGTTTTAAAACATTTCGATGCCGATGATTTGAAACAGCGGGTTACTCTATTTTTGTGATGAATTTGTTGATCTTGGGTCGGGTGAATGAAGAGGCATTTAATTCCACTTGTTTAAAAGAGGACAAACAACAATAAACTTTATCCCAACACAAGAAGATCTAGGCCAGCATTACTCCGCCTGTTCTCATAAAAGCTTTCCTTTTTCTGCCTTTCATTCAAGTGTCAGTTTAAACATATATTTCTACATTTCTCCACCTTAGTACACGGTGAACGCTGAATGTACGGAAATCAATTCCTTTCTAAGGATTTATTTTGCATATTTAAAGTTCCGCTGTGGGTATTAATCGCGTTATGAATTCCATTGATGTTATAAACTGATAAAAATCTTTTAATTCAATGAGAGCTGGTAAAAATATCACTAAATGAATGAAAGTATTAATGGAACACCCCCCCCCCCCGGAGTATGGAAACCTCCGCTGACCACCTTTTTTCAACAGCTTGCATCGTAATTGCAGCTGATGGAGATCAAATATATTTTCTGAATTCAGCAAATGGTTTTCACGGAACTAGACAACCATACTGTGCTCTATATTGTACTAACAAAGATACAGGTATACTAATAGGTATATTTTCAATACCAACAGTTATTTACTTGTATGTCCATATACAGTACTAGCTGGTTATCACCAAGACTTAGTATTTACAGTATCTCGGTTTTCATAGCAGTTTCTTCGTTGAATGTTACAGGTTGTAGAATACTAAATGTTGTACCATCATTTTATTGACAATTACATATACAATGCTGTTATGGTAACTAAATGCAAGTTGTATTTGTGTGCTAGTATGTTGCAAACTGAAATTCTCTTTTACCTGTGCAGTGTCCCTGAAATCATCAGCCATCTTGATTACTCCAGCAATTTCCAATTCTTTAACTTGTATTTCCTCCACGAATTCCTGAATCAAAATATAAACTTTATATGAAAACAGGAATACTAGTATCGTATATTTAAAACTGCAACATAAATTCTAATGTGTGCCCATGGAAAATTGGGGTGTGTAGTAAAGGACTGCAAGAATTAGTACCTTATAGTCATTGAACTGGTTGTGAATATTATCTTTAGAAGTCTGTAGGTCACGTGACTTTTCTATGGCCTGATCCAGCCATTGGTCAATATCCTGTAGGGTTGTATAGAACTGTTCCAAGTCTTCGGTCATCTTCTGGAAACGCTTTCGTCTACTCTCCGTTTCACCAAAAGCCTTAAAGTCAAACGCAATTCTCGTTAGATTGACCAAACCCAAAAACTCTATATGAATTGGAGTTTTTACATAAATCATCGCTTTATTGTTTGTAATGATTACAATATACTGCAAATTCAAAGTTATATTCCACACAGCTGAAAAAGTATATTATATGTTCATGTGGAAATAAAACGTTTATTCAGAATACATCTCAGCATTCTTAATAAGGAGTTCTGTTTATCAATTTTCACAAATGAAACAATGTAAGGACTACATACGGCGTTGAACCTGATCTTGAGATCAGAGACATTGAAGCGCAGTTTCTGGATCTGCTGGGCGCCATCTTCCTTCCGGTCCGTTTGGTTGTTGTCGATGAGTTCTTCCGCCTGTTTGATGGAGGTCGTCACGCCTGTCTTCCTCCTTACCATGTCTTCTTGTACGGCCTGCAAACGAAATCGTTACACAGCTATTTAGATATGATAGCAATGATAAACAAGCATGTTTCTTGCAATACTGGAATAAATACAATGCTAGTTCTAAATCAAACAAGAGGCCCATGGGCCACATCGCTCACCTGAGGAACATTAGGTATGATAAAGTCAGCTTAATGGAGTCATAATACAAACAATCTGGACAATGTACAATAATACATGTAGATCCTGTATAAATAAAATCCATTTTTCCCCCTAGGAACTCGGATAGCCGATTGCTGCCAATACTTACAAGAGCAGACTTTAATCACCGCTCCTGCACATATATAGGGACTCAACGTTACGCAAGCAGGGATGACCGCACACCTACGCAACTCAACAGGTACCAACGTTAACGCAAGCAGGGATGACCGCACACTTGCGCCAACAGCTCAACCTAACGCAAGCAGGGAGTGCCGCACACTTGCGCTAGAAAGGGCAGAACACCAGCAGGTATGACCACACACTAGTGCTCCACCGCAACCACCACCAATACAAGCAGGTATGCCCGCACACTTGTATTAATGCGATACAGGGCAGGGATGACCACACACTCTGTATCGTAGGTTAGAAAACACGGAGATTATATAGAGCAGGAATGTCCACACACTCAATCTATCCGTACCTGTTCAAATTTAACCCCAAAAACAGTCGCTCGTCATAAGGCAATAGACACTGTCCCTATATATGTGCAGGCCTAAAATAATTCATAGTATCTAAAAATTGGAAATCAAAAATAAACAAACTTATCCGGCCTAACCCAAAACTACTTATGCAGAACAACTTATATACATTGAATATTTATTATTGTATAAAAATAATCGTCACAATAATTGGTTAACAGTGGATGCATTAATTAAAATAATCAAGAATCAATAAATCAAGGGCAATAACTCAATACAGTAATACAAAAAGATTCTAATGAAAAAATAGCTGCCTGCTTCAATTTTATAGTCATATCACATGTTGGGAATGCAGTTCTCAAAAAGATCCTTTACAATTGTTTATATATGGGATATTTAGCTACATCAAACTCTGAACCTTTTTGTGAGGCCAAAGAATTGTCCTGGAGCCAAAGTCTTAACAATTATAAAAGAATCATCTTGCTGATTAGTTTCTGAGAAGAAGATTTTTAAAGATTTACTCTATATATTCCTATGTAAAACTTCAACACCCACCCCCCAATGTGGCCTCACCCTACCCCCAGGGATCATGATTTTCACAACTTTGAATCTACACTACCTGAGGATACTTCCACACAAGTTTCAGCTTTCCTGGCTGATTTGTTTCTGAGAAGAAGATTTTTAAAGATTTACTCTATATATTCCTATGTAAAACTTCGACCCCCCATTGTGCCCCACCCTATACCCAGGGGTCATGATTTTCACAACTTTGAATCTACACTGCCTGAGGATGCTTCCACACAAGTTTCAGCTTTCCTGGCTGATAAGTTTCTGAGAAGAAGATTTTTAAAGATTAACTCTATATATCCCTATGTAAAATTTTAACACCCACCCCCCAATGTGGCCTCACCCTACCCCAGGGATAATGATTTTCACAACATTGAATTTACACTACCTGAGGATGCTTCCACACAAGTTTCAGCTTTCCTGGCTGATTAGTTTCTGAGAAGAAGATTTTTAAAGATTTACTCTATATTTTCCTATGTAAAACTTCGACCCCCCATTGTGGCCCCACCCTATACCCAGGGGTCATGATTTTCACAACTTTGAATCTACACTACCTGAGGATGCTTCCATACAAGTTTCAGCTTTCCTGGCTGATTAGTTTCTGAGAAGAAGATTTTTAAAGATTTACTCTAGATATATTCCTATGTAAAACTTCGACCCCCCATTGTGGCCCCATCCTACCCCCAGGGGTCATGATTTTCACAACTTTGAATCTACACTACCTGAGGATGCTTCCATACAAGTTTCAGCTTTCCTGGCTGATTAGTTTCTGAGAAGAAGATTTTTAAAGATTTACTCTATATATTCCTATGTAAAACTTCGACCCCCCATTGTGGCCCCTCCCTACCCCCAGGGATCATGATTTTCACAACTTTGAATCTACACTACCTGAGGATGCTTCCACACAAGTTTTAGCTTTCCTGGCTGATTAGTTTCTGAGAAGAAATTTTTTTTAAAGATTAACTCTATATTTTCCTATGTAAAACTTCGACCCCCCCATTGTGGCCCCATCCTACCCCCAGGGGTCATGATTTTCACAACTTTGAATCTACACTACCTGAGGATGCTTCCATACAAGTTTCAGCTTTCCTGGCTGATTTGTTTCTGAGAAGAAGATTTATAAAGATTTACTCTATATATTCCTATGTAAAACTTCGACCCCCCATTGTGGCCCCACCCTACCCCCGGGGGTCATGAATTTCACAACTTTGAATCTACACTACCTGAGGATGCTTCCACACAGGCTTCAGCTTTCCTGGCTTTCTGGTTCTTGAGAAGAAGATTTTTGAAAATTTCTCGAAATTTTTCATTAATTTCTAATTATCTCCCCTTGAAAACGGGTGTGGCCCTTAATTTTCACAACTTGGAATCCCCTTTGCCTAAGGATAATTTGTGCCAAGTTTGGTTGAAATTGGCCAAGTAGTTCTTGAGAAGATGTTGAAAATGTGAAAAGTTTACGGACGGACGGACGGACGGACAGACGGACAGACAGACGACAGACAAAAAGTGATCAGAATAGCTCACTTGAGCTTTCAGCTCAGGTGAGCTAAAAATATAACTCCTTTGCTAAAATATGTGGGAAAACTGCAAGCGAGTCTACACTAACATTGCTGTGATATCAATGATTAACAAACACTGAAAGAAAATACCTTAAATCATCACCTGTCTTGTATTTTAAAGCCAACTATCGTCAGAGTTTTTAAAACAATATCTGTCTAGATATGCATGTTCATCAATCCATGTTTGACAGAAAAATAATCTTTTTGCAAAGTCATGAAGATTGCTATCGCAAAACCTACCAAAGTTCCGGACTCCAGTCCGACCGAGTCCGCGTCGTTCCAAGTTAAAAACATATAACCCTATAATCCCACGAGGCAAACAAATAAGTGAACTAGATGACCATCAGAAAGATGTGTGTTATCTGATACACAGTCAACAAAAACTGGTCAAAAGACAAATGACTTGGAGATCAACTAGTTGCATAATGCTCGGTCAGTTTATACACAAGCTTTTTCATTATAGAATCTAACAAGAGTCTTAAGAAATATTACTTCGTCGATTAGGACGCACTCTATTTAACCCCGATGGTTTAAAAGATTGGCACTCATTTACTTCACCATTACATGGTAGTATAAGTAATACCAAAGTCAGCGGAAAATATGACTAATCTAATAAGAACCAAAAAAATCTGTAATATTTCTGCATTGAACATTTATCCAATGCGATGATCAAGCATCGGTGTAAGAATGTGTACATCAATCAACAAAATTGATTGTTTGGAAAAACAGTACCATTTCCGTTGTTTTAACTTGTGGAAAAAGACACGGCACCATGTTTAAACAAGATGATAAACAGCCCTATACGAAACCCATTTTGGTCCATAACAGTATTCCAAAAATACATGTAATACATTTACTTAATGCTGCTTGGAGTTTTAATTAAGCTGAGAATTGTGACAACAGCATGTGGAACAGCGAACGCCAAGCATTTTGCTTCATTTTTCTACACCCTTACTTACGTCCGAGTTATATTTCAGGGACACTAATACAGGGTCCTCCTCCTTGGCTTCTTTGTATCGTTCTGACACCCTGTACCGTCCACGTTTCTTGACAAGTTTCATCATCTAAATTCTTATTTCTCATCCAAATTACTAAACAGAGTAAGCACCATTCTCACTTTCACTTTTACAACAATCTTTAGCTAGGAATAAGCACCATCTTCACAGTGACTTGTACACAATTCCTTAACTATGTATACATCTTGGTGGAGTCAGAGTTTACCAGGTAACAACCGGTCAGCATATAAAGGATAATTTCCCTGGAGAGCTATCAATTTATTGTGTTACTATTCCAGAACTTTTGTAACGGTCAAATCTGGCCAGGTAGAAAACAGAAAGTCCTAAACCCGCACAACTCGATACAACCCAAATCCGTCGTCCAAGAAATCACGAAAGGAAAAAAAAACTTCAGCATCAACAGAAAAATCTTTCACATCCCAGGAATGTATAAAACAAACACTTTCTTGTGTTGGTTCGGTGTAACAAATAGCAGACACACACGACACCGTAGGGTCAGAGAGCGCCAACGCATGGGCGAGGGTGACAGCTCCAGACCCGCGAGGATAACGCTGTCATTGTCACCTGCGGGGGACCCACTTATCTTACATAACGTCACCTGTACAGTTTTTTTCTTAACCTTTGCACACAAAAATTGACTGATTTGTTCTTTTTGTAAAAGTGAAGAAAGGTCTCTTGCAGGAATGACAAATATGCAGATCAAAAGCTATTTCCTGTCCACAAACGACCTGATTAAGCGGTCGATATTCATCAAAATAAAGATCTACTTACAACCCCCTCTCATGTTTGTTACGACACGGAGCTAAATAATTTACGTTTCATTGGTATTCATGAGTGGAAAAACTTAAACTCAGAAAAGCCGTTATTGTCTCAATACTTGCATGAAAGACATTGTAAAAAGTGTGCCTATTTCTTGTTGATAACTAGACAAATCTTATAGAGCTATACCACTTCTTACCTTGATATCATTTGATTGTCCTTGAAGTCCATCTAGCCTTTGGTGGGGTTTCTTTTGCGATGCCAGTTTCCTCTCCGTATCACTGATCCAGTCCGAGTTTTCCTTTACATCCACTAGGGCCTGGACGATTTCTTCATCGGCAGCCAAGACCACACATCCGGTCTCCGGGTCCAGCTTTACATTGGAGTTCATGGTGAGGAAACCATTGGCCAAGGCATCTCTGAGAGACATCTTATAGTTATTTGGCGCCACAAATGTGGTGGACCTCGGATTGACTTTGCTTGAGTCAATCAAGTCTTTGAGGGTGACCGAGGTATCAACAAAGTCGTCCACTGCTATTTTGCCGCCAATGATACCGTTTGCAATGGCCTCAGACAGAGACATTGCCCGTCCAGTTTTCTGGTCAATCACCATTCCGGTTTTGGGATCGAATCTACCTGACTTGATTAGGCTATCAAGAGAGACAATGTTGTTATTCTCTTTATCCACAACATACACGTTCTCTGGATGAAGCAGACCTCGGTCCATGGCCTCCTGGATCGTTATCGGCCTAGACTTATCACTTGGAATAAAATGACCTTTATCGGGATTTATTTGACCTTTCTGGATCATTTCGTGTAGTGAAAGTTTATCCAGAGCGTCAAGTAAACTTTTGGCAGCAGTTGGGTCTATCTTGGAAGTCTGCATAGCTTCGGCAAGTGACATGACTTCACCAGTACGTAAATCCTTAGCCATTCCATTTTGGAGGTCAACGGATCCCGCTTTGATAGCCTCCTCGAGGGAACAGTTGCCATTGGAGTACGGTGCTGGTATGAAAGGAATACTAGTGTCCATCACTTTCTGAAGACGTTCTAATGTCTTGGCATCCATGGTCATTTTATCAGGGTCAATATCACAAAGCACAAGTCCAACTTTATCTGCTTGCTCCAATGATAAAGCTTGTGGAACCTTTTTATGCTTGTATTTACCAGATGATGGGTCATAGGAGCCGTTTTCAATTGCTGTAGCAAGGTTGGTAATTTTCTGGGATGGCACGTCATAGAAATATACAAGGTTGGGATCAATCACTCTCTGTTCTATCGCTGATTGTAAGGACATTGAGTTACCTGACTTTGGGTCTATGACAAGACCTGTCTCAGGATCAAATTTCCCTTCTTCAGTAAGGTTCTTCACGCTACAGTCCTGGTAAACTTTCAATATTTCCTGCAATAATTCGGGTTCTATAAAATTTCGTGCAGTTGCCTGCTCTAATGACAAGCAGTCTCCATTTGGTAATTTATATTCTCCCTTTTCAAAATCAATTACGCCTTTCTCATAAGCTTCCTGCAAAGATATGCTTGTAAGGTCATTTGGATCCAGAACCATTTGTTCCTCTGGATCAAGCCTTGCACGCAGTTTGTCAAACATAACAGCGTTTGGGGTCTGTCTGGATCCATCCACGGAATCGCCTCCTTCCCCATCCCCTGGAAGGTAGCGCTGCTTTTTTAGCTGAAGCTGTTTCAGAATCATCACATCCGGGCCTCCTGCGGCAGCTTCCGATGGAGAGAGGTAGGTACCTCTAATCAGACCTTGTCTTATAGCGTCCTCTATTGAGATAGTCTCTCCTGTGTGGGGGTTCCTGTACAGAGAGTTAACAAGATCGATAACTCCGTCCGTCATAGCACGTTTGAGAGGTATTTCGTCACCCGTTGTAGGATCTACGACGCCCGTGACCCTGAATCCAACGTCTGCAAAGTCCACGAAAGTAAAACAATCCTTCTTTTCGGTATCCTCTAACACGGCAGGATCAACCACGAGGTATCCATTCTTCACAGCCTCCAACAAATCACATTCCTCTCCAGTCACAATATTCTTATATTTCCCCGACTTTGGATCCAAAATACCCAACGAAACAGCTTCTTTCACGCTGATCCATTCGCCTGTACGTGGATCTATAACACCAGCAACGGGGAAAATCTGAGTTTCTAAAGTATTTCTCATTGGTGAAAATCCATCGTCGGCAGAATGTCCGTTTGGAAGATTTTCCCTGGTATCCACAGTGATGAGTCCTCGATGGATGGCCTCGGGGATGGGCATTGACTTTCCGGTGGTTGGGTCTGTATACGTCCCGTTAGCCTGGTCCAAGATTCCTTGGGCCATGGCTTGGAACACCGTCAGCCTTTGCTTGGTTCGCGGATCAATCACGCCGGTGATGGTGAAGCTTTGCAGTTCTTCTGAACACTCTGGTAGATCGCTGCTGACGTCATTGGGTACAGCAGACGACATCACTCTTTTCAGTTGCCTCCTGCGACGAGGCGGTGGTTTTGGTCTCTTCCCTTTTTGTCTTTCGTGAATAATCATTTCGGACTTCACTGATGTGATGACTGTTTCCTGAGATTTAGTGTTTACTTCCACCATTGGCAAGGTTCTTGTAAAGGAATGAAATTCAAAAGGTTGAAACAACTTAACAAATTGATATGATTGAATGAAACGGTAACAAAAAACATCATGCTTTACCTTTCAAAGTAAGCCTTGGAGGAATACAACTGTCCACCGGCTCCTTTAAGCAACAATTTCTCTTGCTCTCGAGATTCCGCTAATGCCTGTTTGTACGTCTTTGCATAAGTTAAAAATTCCTGAAAAGGGAAAAATGTATTAAACGACTTCATAATCATGACAATACTTTAAAAAAAGAACAAAACAAAAGCAAAAAGCTTCTAAATGCATACAGGCTAAATATAATTACCTTGTAATGCACTAGCACCTTGGCGTTTGCTTGCCATTTCTGTGTCGTACCGTTAGTATAGTCTTTGTCACCTATAATTTAAAAAAAAACGTGATGTTAATACAAAAATAAAATTATACAAGTGTGTATAATCAGACATGAAAGGAGTTTATATGGGCACCTGATTTAACTTGGCTGATTATCTTTCTAAAGTTGGTGACGTTGGCCATCATGATTTTAAAATCCGGGTCCTCCACCGATAGAGGGCGCAGTAACTGCACGGCTTCATTCATCAGCCGCATCAGCTCTGCCTTCTGTCCTGACGAAATACGGGAAAGCTGGAAACAAAAGCACACAAATAAAGATGTAATCTTTCAAATCTTTCAAAGAGGCATAAAAGTACGAAATACACAAAATACAAAAGAACCACGCGGTATATTGGGGAAGGAATTGGTATGTGTATCTGGTCATCACCTCTTTTTCCTGAGTGTCTTTAATATTGTTGGAGATGAACTGGATAAGCTGGGTGCGGAATCTCTTGAGGGTGGTGTCCCAATGGATCACAAGCTGTTCCTTGATCCTGTGACAGTATTTACAATATATAGGGGTATACAGCCAAAGGTATCAGTACTGGTGTTTATACATGTCAAACTTGATGCTTTATACAGAAGTCGATTTGTTCTGCATTCAAAATGCCTACACGACAAGTTTTACTATGCATATCGTTTTGTCAAAGTTTGGTGCATTTACTATAGTAGTTAATGGAAAATTACATGCAGGAGTAAAACGTTTTATTATACCTCTCTACGCGCCTACCCTAAATAAGTGGAAAATTGATGTTTTCTATATGCGCAAATCTGTTTGTAGATCAACATTTCCTTACTTGGGTATATTTACATAAATTTAAATGAAACGAATTTACATATGTATATAGCCCGACGTATGAACAGCACTTATCTCGTCTGTATCACCTTTATAATTATTTTAAATCAAAATTGAAATTTTATTCTTAGATTTTTATTTTTTTATTTTTTGTAAATAAATCAATTAGTAAGCGTGGCAGTGTTTTGTTGAGAGTTTCTCCTTCTGGTGTAATTATTTTAAAAGGAGACACAGCTAATCAATATCACGGTATCCCCCGAGGGCAATACACACACAGATGATCGACAAAACCCCTGTACACACATGTTATTTATTACTCATCGATTTGACACTCACGTTTTGTACATCAATCTAATTTCTCGGTTTTTATTCTGTTCTTAATTTTAATTACCATTTCCAAGGCGAGATTACTCAAAGAAAACAAAATGCTGTCTGACCTTTGAACTTGCTGGACAGCTTTTTTATCCGGAGGGGGGATAACTAGGATCACCCCTGGCACCTCGGTCTCTGAGCCATTGTTACAGCGAACCTGTAAAAGAAATCTAGTGTAAGGAGAGAAACTTCTGCGTAATGGAAACTTTTGCGTTTTGGATTGATGATTCGCTAAAAATGTCACTGAATAGAAAGTTTAAAATAGTTGATTTTCTAAGAACAACCGTTCAGTTGTTTTTGTATTTAAGATGACCCCTACGTGTGTACCTTGTTACGCAAAAACTGAACTTTGAAAAAAAAATTTATCGTTTTTGGTATGATTAAATTAGCCATTTGGATCATTTAAAGAGAAGCGTCCTTCTTTCCTTTGATTAATGATACGAACCTGCCACTTGTCCTGATCCGTAGTATCCAGGACCAACACTTCTTCTCCAACTTCCAACTTAACCTGCAAAAAATCAAAAGATTGTGACAATTTTGCTGTACATAGGAACCCTTTAATAAGCTAGCAAGAGGTGATGTGATTACTGGGGTACCTCTTCGTGGCAATAGAAGACCAGAGCCTTGGCTTTGAGTGGGTAGGAACAAGACTCCCGCCTCAGGTGGATGGGGTAAACCTCAACGGCCTGGTTGCCCAGCTTGTCCACCCGACACTGGAAGTCCAGCAACTTATTGGTGATGTTCTAAAACAAAACAGTCCTATTTATTTGTCTGAACGAATTCCATGAAAAGTCGTCAGTGGGATTTTATCTAGTATTTTAATGATAAATAAGAGAAAGTGAAACGAAGGGGTAATGTAGTATATTTTTACCCTCAAATGTTTGCACATGACGTCTGCTTCCTGAGTTTCAACGCGCTCGCGCATAGTGTTGCTATTCATCAACTTAAGAAATAGACCTAAATCTTCATCCAGAAATTGAACATCGTGGAAAAACTGTAAAAGAATATTCAATTTATGAGTTTACGACTTAATCAACATTTTTGTTATTCATATATATATATTGAATTGTGATGGTTTTATTTTTTGTACCTGGTGGTACTCCCCGGCATTGGTCATGTGAGTCTGCAGACATTTAGTAACCTGGGACAACCAGTTCCAACTCCCTCTTAACGCGTATGTACAGTCCTGTCAATCAAAGAGAAAGCACGCCTTAATCAACTCTCTAGAAGTCACAAACGTCATCTTTAATTAGGACTGGAATAACCCCGCTCATTTCTATTAACAAGGCTGGAGATACGCCCCTTGTTCCTACTTACCCTGTGGATCCGCGCCGAGGCTTCCACCGTATCCTCCCTATAGATGCTTTCGAACACCTTCCTCCGCTCCGTGAGGTAGAGTGCGCGATCCTCAAACTCTGATTGGACATTCTGAAGCGGGAAATTTTGAAAATTAAGTGGTGATGCGGGTGTTTAATGGGCTGCTTCATTAGAAGATCGTTTTATTTGGACTTGTTCTTTTCAGCAATCGCAATGCGTATGTACATATTTGTCTTAAGATCATCTGAAACCCTTCGTTATATAATTTTGCTTTGGCTCATTAGAATAGTTTCTTTCCGGGAGTATTTGCTTTGCGAAATAATCGATTTGTAATAAAATTCGATATATGGATTCTCATAACATCACGCCGAGTGATTGGATGTATCTGAGTTATGGTTTGGTTTTGGGATTTTACGACTTATCTGTGCTTTACCTGGAGTATATTTTCCACTTCGCTGACATACAAAAGGGTCTCCAAGCAACGTTTCTTTTGTAAAGCCAAGTCCTGCAATGAGCCGACATTGATTTTATTCAACCACTCAAATAAAAGAATGTATTGCAAGATTCAAGATGCACAAAAGCATCCCATACAGGCCATCTCACAGTAAAATAAATCTTTACATCAATTTTTAGCAATATAGTTATAGAATTTCAAAATAATTACGATACGATTCAAAATTCACGCTGCATTAAAAAGGTTAAAATTTATTTTTCACAGTTTTGTCCTCGACTGACTCCCCATGTGTATTGATGTGATCAAAGGACCTATCTTGTTTATTTGGCTTTTGTGGCAGTAAAAAGACATTTAACTCCAAGATCGAGTGTGATATTAGCCCTGAACACCGGGGGCACCTGTTGTATTTTTTCTTTACCTATGTGTCTATCTCTTTGAACTTATTTTCCCAAACATCTTAGCTATTTGTGTATCTAAAGCGTGTGATTTGAAATTCGTGGGATTTCATCTGACTTGATTTTGTTGCTACGTTGTGGGTTTTTTTTTCACTCACCTCCAGCAATTCATACTCAGCATCGAGAGAATCAGCCGCGCTGTCTTGTCCCTGCAAAGAGTAAACAAGATTATATCACTGCGCTGTGTTACGTTTATGTTGTAAATTAAAGGTGGCCGTCACGATTATACTGATCCCCTTATAGAGCTGTGGCAGATGGACTTTTAAGTCATTCACATAAATCAGAGACATGACATGACAAATAATATCAAATGATTCAGAGCGCACAAGGTGCGCTGTATGTGCATCTGAAACTTCTGTGGTTTTTGTGCAGATTAATTTACTAGGTAAAAGTCAAAAGCCATAAAATGACAAACACTAAAAACCCGTCAGCAATGTAGGTGATCTTTAGGTCCCTGTTTGTGAACAAGAGGGAAGTTGTTTCGCCGAATGTTTGCTGTCTCCTTCCTTCTAATGAGCACAACCAAAACAGGTGCGAGAGAGCGAAAGTACAAACATGGCAGCCACCAACGTAAGCTGGTGGGTGGTAGGTTGCTGTTAACTCCATGTTGCGTGCATCAATGACCAAATATGGTTCGAAACACACCGAGGCGTAAATCATGGACCCGTAACTTCATTGCACAACGTATGTAAAAAGCGGCCTCGTCATTTTATTAATCTTAGAGATAACCTCAAAGTTTTCAAAGGGTATTGGACATAGCTCTGTTGTGAAATTTGTTAAAAAGCGATACATTCATTTTAACACAACTGCTCACGATTTCACTACAGAAATTCCTGATGATCCTTCACTGAACAATTCATACTGAGGTCCAAAATCTGTCCAAAACTAAGCAAAATACTCACCCAGAATCTGATACGCCTGTCCATGCCAAACCCTGGAACCGATATCTACACACAGTCTGATATCTACATTCAGACACGAACTGTCACATCAATACTTAATGAAAGTTCGTTTTTCAAAACGTCAATAACTAGATTTACAATGACTTGGAACTTCACTAGGTCCTCCAATACAAATATTGAGGTTACGTTGTAGACACTGGTTCGGGGTTAGGAACATGAAAAGGCTATCAATACATCGTGTTAGAATTGAATTGGTTAAAATAAGTTTATTAATCTTAAGTGTCAAGCAATAAAAACGTAGATCACTGCACCAATTCCTAACCAAAACAAAGGATATCTATCCATTCAGCTGATTTACGACATAAGACTTCGCTTGACTACGTTTTTTTTAAACAATGGCATGCTCTTGGATTTGGCTCCAAACCACTCATCACCATTATGAGGCAATTATTTCCAGAACATGGTATGTAGCTTTGATGAATACATGATTGATAGGAAAAATTGATAGAGTTTCTTCAGGAACCCCACCTAGATGCATGTACAGACAATTTATGATGGCGATAGAATACTAGTACTTGTGTTTTGATTATATAGTACCTTAGATTTTTTGGCCTCCTCTACTTTTCGTTTGAGACCCTTTATCTCGGAGGTCTTTTCTTTGGTTTTGTCCAGGGCTTGTTGAACACCGATGTAGTTGCTGCTAAAAGCGGCGTCTTGGAGATGTTTCTGTAACAACAAGGGGAAGTTCTGGAATCTTTGTCAATATAACAGTGGAGAGTCTCAAAATGTTACATTAAGAGATCTCTGAAGTATGTTTTCAATCTGTCACCAGAATAACATAGAAAATACAAGTATATTGATTTGATGTAAAGGAGTGTTTTCATTTTAATTTTAAAAATTCTAGAGCTTACTGAAGCCTAAATAAGCTATAGAGTTTCAACCAAAATACACACACTACCATCTGCCTCTCATGTGTCATCTCAATACTGCAGCATAAAACAAAATCGATCTTTGTATGTCGTCTGTATTTTAAAATTAAATGCTTGTTGTGATGTTTACTGAATTTTTTAACATGTCGACCACACGTGCATCTTTCGCCTAGCAAATCACACACACGTGAAAACTGACCACCCTCAGAAACCTGTGAAGCTGGCCACACACGCCACTTACCTCCTTCAAGAGTCGAACCCGCATCTACAGGCGTAAAGCAACAAGCAATTACTGGTATATCTCAAGAAAATATTATTTATTACACAAGGTCTGCAATCAATGCCAGACAGGGAGAAACGGGACATACATATTAAACAAATATTTTACAGTTTTTGGTGTTTTGCAATAAGGTTTCAAGAAATTCCAATTGAGATATAGACATCCGCAAAACGCTGAATTGGTAATTTTCAATTTCGTTCCAGATATTAAAACATAAGAGTCAACCCATACATTGGGCGGTAGTGTGGGTACCCTGTATATGCTCGTGTAAAATAGAGGTGCATGTCTATGACTCTCACACAACTCTCAGCCTTCGGACCCCACCCGAATCACGCGGTGTCTGAATAGTGGAAGTAAATTGCTTAATGAAAAACGCCCTTGATTAACTTTAAGACCTGTCTGTGACTACCTGAGAATAGGGAGACTCTGCTGACAATGGGTTCTTCATTCAGTCACAAGAAAGTTCCACATGGCATAATGTGTGACAACTTTATTGAATGACAAGGCATGTCAACATTTACAAATAAAAAGAGCCCAAGTAGTGTCAATATTTGTAGAAGGAAACTCCAATTTAACTTCAAAATGGGGGATCCCTTCTCGTCCTTTGTAACTATAATCCCCAATTCGCCATTACACCTTAATTTACCTGTCAAATACCGACCTATTTATTGATTACAGTGACCTAGATAGAAAGAGTGGGAAATTTTGGTCTGTTAAACTATATACGGGACTTTTGGGGTAACTGTTTTCACATGACGAATGTAACCATTATTTATAATTACTGTCTATAAAACGAGAGTTGACCTCCAATTAAACGCTCGACAGTCCGTATATGGCTGTCTGCCTGGGACCCCCAAGGATAGGCCGATGTGTGATTGGGGGTCGTGACAAAATACGAAATCTTCAAAGAATCACAAACACGGGAAAATATGTTTTCGAAGAAATTGAAAATTGAACCTGTATAACTTAATGCTAACAATTCATGGAATCTTAAAAACACAGGAGGATATCTTGTCATGCTTGTATCAAGACAGGTAGGTTATATTTAGACCGGCTCATGCGGCTATTTAAATGGATAACATTTTTGCACCTGGTCGTACACACCTGTAGGCTAAATTGACGTTTTACGTTTGACCATCTTACCTGTTTTTCTCGGATGGTCTCCAGGAGTTTCCGGGGACCCCCCGGATCCCGTCGGGACGCCATCACTTGAAAAATCTGTTTCGAAAAGAGAGAAAATGCGAAACTTCACAACACAGTCATCTTTGAGTGACGAGAAATGTAAACAGGTAAATTTGGCACGCATGCGCGGAAGATCAAAGGAAATACCTGCTTCCGTATCACAAGTTACCTGTATTTAACTGAATACGTTAATTGATTTACCATAACATTCCGTCATATTCATATTTTGTTAACAAAGTAAAATAAATGATCTAGTGTTTCCATTTGCTATCTTTAAACAAACATAAGTGGTGTTGACACAAATTATACATGCATAGTTTGTTCAGGTGTAATTTATCATATTTGAAAAATGTATCTGATAATATGCACAGGTATAAAACAAAACAAAAAGCTATTCTTCCTTATATTGTGGTATGATAATATTATGATTCAATAACAGGGAGTTGTCATTATTTTGTCGATTATCTCAGGCATTATCTATGTAGACAAGGCGGATCCCGATGTACAGAGGCCGGACCTATAGCGACTGGCGGATGTCCAGGGTCACGCGACCAGATCAAAGGTCACGTCATCGAACTTCATAGATAGATAGCGCATAATGCAAAGGCGGGCCCATGGATCTGCATACATTATGACCTAACGAATGTGTACTCTCATAACAAGGGTCTATATCTCTCATAGCCCAGAGCTCCCTGCTGGGTCCGACTTTTTTTTTACATCCAGTTTTGTTATTGAAATAACACAACTAAGAACCGTCACGGGGATGACTCGGTGATATGCCAATATTTCAGGATGAACAAACGAGATTATGTGTCCATTTCAAGTGTTGTTTGTTTTCTAAACAACTGAGGACTGATGACAAGCGCTGATAATTCTTAGACACGACAGGGACCATTCAAATGATGACAAAAAACAACACAAATAGGATACCCACACCTAACAGCTCGCACAGTAGCCGTGTTAATCCACTCTGTGACATATGGCCATTTACCTCGGAGGCTGTCTCTGTTACCCAAGAATCACTGACCATGTATACCTTAATCCTGTCAGTAAAGATTAATTTTATAACTCTATAGACAATTTCAGGGATAATGCAGAAAAGGGAACCGATATTGTTTCTTGAGTCCCTGGTATAGCTTATGAATTTTTATCGATATGAAAAATGACAAAAGAGATTAAATCACACCAGAGTATAATAAATTTCACGTATACATGTAACAAACAGAACCTCATAACATTGTGTGACGGAATAAAGAACAACAGCGGTTTGTGCTTTACTGTCCCCCCGGCAATTTATGGAAATATATATCGTCCCATTATGTCGTCTTTTATCATTATAAGAACTAGTAGGGCAGATTGGAGGGAGATAGACCCCTGACTGTCGTCACGTCACATGATACACTCCTAGCTTTATCAGGACCCCCCGAAAAGAAAGGAAACATTCACCTTAAAAATCAGGTTAAAACTTTATGACCACGAACTGTAATTGAAACTAAATCGCGATAAAATGTCACCCAGTTATACAACTTTCGTGACATGCAAACTAGTCAAGGGACCTTCATCAGGAATTGGTCAGTCAGAGTCTTAGATGTCGCATCTCTTTATTCAGACCTCATTAAAAACGGCATCAAGCAAGCTGAGTTCCTGCGACAGTTCCTCCAAAGGTTTATAAAGTTTCTGGTCGTTTATGATCCATGGCATGTGACGCGTGTAAACAATGTTTGACGTGCCACAGACACCATCAGGTGACAACAGACAACGGTGTGGTCCAGGAATCACTGCTGCCAACCAGTTATTTATTGGAAGTTGTTTATATCGTGATGGCTTTGTTGGGTTGTGTGTATTCTCTTTTGAGAAGTGGACAGGCATAGCCTACATCCACTTCTCTTCGCAAGCCCTCATATTTTGATTCTGGAAAACGTGTAAATGTCGGAACCAAAGACGGTTTACGGATGTAGGCTATGCCTGTCCACTTCTCAAAAGAGAATAGGTTGTGTGTTGGAACATTAGACCTTCCAGAGAGAGATGAATAGAGCGAGGTAGAGGGAAAGAAAACAGAACTCAACGTAAAAAAGAGCTTACTAAAACAATTTGACATACACGTAAATAAAAGAAAGTCAGTTGAATTGCTAAAGAAATGTATATGATAAGGACTTATCATTTATAGACCTATGAACATTTCTCGTAACATATTGCATGTCTGTAAAATTCTGATGTTTTTAAATGCATCATAAACTATTGAATGTCACTGGTTCCTTTATCCCTCAATGACAAAACAACAACAGAAATCTAATAAAAACTCCCTCAAAAACCGTTCTATTAAAGACCACGTAACACTGTCACTTTGCAAGAGTCTTATATGTGACCCAGAGCATTGTCTGGGGGATTAATTGGGAGACAAAAGAGTCCTGTATGCTAGTTTTTTGGCGTGAGAAAATTTTGCACACCAGGGAAATAATTTTTTTTATTGTGATCCTTGCATGCTCTATGGTTTTGTTTAGTAAATGCCTTTTGCAATAAAAGCAACAAGGTTTAAGGGATAAACAGGATTGTGTGCAACACCTTTGCTTTCATTGTGTACTTATGATTTTTAATCATATTATGATTTTTGTCCATCGTGCATTGTGACCGTGGGGGACCAGTTGATGAAACACTGACTTTACGTGTTGACCCTTCATGTTAGCCGGCGATTAGTATCTCCTTAACTCTTTAATTGTGTAGAAGCGGGCCATATAATAGATGTCCAAACATCCACGATTAAATCTGGATAAAAGCTTCCATTGAGGAGAACTAATACATTGGTCTAAGAAGGCGTGTGTATGAAAACTTGACGAGGATTACTTCCAGCGTAGTACTGGCATTCCAATCTAATAGATAAATGTTTAAGTTTTTGATTCGTCTTTTTTTAACGACAGTTTATCCAAATTTAAATCGTTCTTTGAATGGCTATCAGATTTAAGTTGCACGCGTGATTACTTTATTAAAAGAGAGGGGGTAATGCGTTCAGATAGATTATAAATGGAGAGAAGTCGACTTCAGTGATCTGACCGCGTATCTGTCTCCATGTGTCTGTGTGTCTGTCTGTCTCTCTATGTCTGATTATCTGTCTATCTGTCTACATATAATTAACATCGTCCAACATTTGCATATAATAGTTACCGGAACATTTCTCTGAGAATTTCCAGCAAACATTTTACCCAATCCGAATGACTAAAACAATTCTCCCAGCGATGTTACACAATTCCCAGGTCATAGGAAAGGTATTCGTCCGCCTGCAATTTGTCATGGAGTATCGGCGAATTGATCAGTGTGATCAGACAGCAGTCATTATCATGTGTCAGACCTGAATCGATCACAATTAGGAGATGTACATAAACCGTGTCACTGGATGCGCCTAGGAGACGCGCACCTGCAGGTGTTTGGTCAAACGTCGGATGACCAGTTTTTGGGCTGCATACAGGTTACACCGAAATACAAGACAAAAAGAAAAGGGACAGTTTGGTCCAGAGAAAGGTTCGTGGGACAGGGCGGGGTTGTTCTGTGTCTGACCTCTGCAGACCCTGGCCACTTCCTTCAACTGTAGCTGGAACATGGTGAAGCGACACCAAGCGACCAAATCATCCATCATCATTAGACCACGCTGTTGTCTTCTGGTGTCTCCTTAAATTTATCGTTTCTGTCCTCTATAAAAAGTTTGTCATGCAAATGTACAAACTCTTATGTTTTTCACCTGCATTTTGTTTCGTCCAGTCTGTATAATTGTACTAGATAACCACTGAGTGCATATTTGTAAGCGTATAATTCAGATAATCATATGGTTAACGTATTTGACAGTGTTCACAAAGCATCTATATCTTCTAACCTGGACCATGATAAGGAAGGGGTGTAATTACTCACCTTTATTAATGGAATCAATCCATAAGAGTCCGGAACAACTCAATAAATCAAAGAAAAGTCTCAGGTGCGACCTTTTCCTCACACCGTATATCTACATCTACAGGCCCTGGTCTCAGTGTTTTGGTGGGTATTAGTCCTTGTTATAGAATACTTGGACAAAAAGCTTATTAAATCCTTTCATGAGCTAATCCTTCCTGTAATGTTTCGCTATTTCGGCGTGTGGACGACGGTGGAAGACGTCGCTTGATGTGTTGTGGGGTTCCTTTATCATCGCTCAAGTCATTTATCACGTTAAACGATTGCTGAATAGAGCACGGAATGTTGGGTCCTTTCCATGGCCCTAAAAGCTTGTCCTCAATTCCAGTATCTTATGTGTACACACCAAGTCGAATTCCCCAAAACCCGATCCAAGTTAAAGATCTGCAGCAAATGGCTTTATAGAAATATATGTTTACAAATGTATCTGGTTTCATATACGGTTAATACTGCCTTATGTCATGAAAGGCCGTGTCATTGAACAGAAGATAAAATTGTGTTTTTATGATTTAATTCGACATGCTGTGCGTTGATCTATTGTTACCAGCGTTGGATCTAGCACGGGGAATACCCACTCCAGAGAGGAGATTCCATCAGAACGCTTATAGCTCGCAGAGGTCCATCAAGTAATTAATTAAATGACATACTTAGTTGTGCTTTAGGTAACTATCAGCTAAAATTTGTGAGAGGCGGTTTTGTTGCGTGGAAATTCTCATAGAATCAGATGTTGGTCTGGGACAGGATCGAGAGCCTGAAATTGCTCAAAGACACAAACCAGCAACAAATCCCAACGGAGCGAGGCGTAGAAAAGGGGGAAGATTCGATTCATACTTCTGTGAAATCATGTACAGCACTCGAAGGAAATTCCGTTTGTTTTCGCCGTTGGTTTCTCTTTGCCTCTCCCTTGCAGGAGACCTTCCAATGCAAGAAGCCATGCATTGTAGCGACAGAATACGACCCATTCATTTGTTAACCGCACAGAGGAAAGGTTTGATCAACGCACCGGATATAGATAATTAAACTCATTGATTGAAAATTGAGACCTGTTGAGATTTTCGACTCAGAAAGGAAATGTTTGCTATTTAATTAAATTCCAAAAGAGCTCAAGGTTAAATGGAAGGTAAAAACTTGTGTACAAGATTAAAAACGCGTCTCATCATAATAATTATCAACAAATACACTACCAACTCAGCTTTACCATATAAAGCTGTCATTCCACGCATACTTGAATTCTACGGGTTGACAAACACCTCAATGAAATGAAATATTTATACAGTTCTGACAGTTATTAAAATGTATGGCAGTCATTCAGTCCTTCCAAACCAATCAGAGAACACAAGCAGAGCATAAATATTTTTTCATAAATTCAAAACTTATTTTTCAGATCTCTGTTTGTACAAAGATGTTCAAAAGATGAAAGAAGGTGTAGCCATTGTCGGGGCATTGTCGGGATAATCTGCATTGATGACTTGAGTGGTTTCGCCAGCTGGCTATCGCCTCCTTCAGTTTATCTACTGGCGGAATCTCGCGGACCAAAAGACCAGCCCAACAACCAAGCAACGAGTGGGCTTGTCCTATGGCTTCATTAGCCGTCTCAGTGTATAGGTAAACTAGGGACCGTTAATCCGTTAATCACCATGTTTGGGCTGTACGCGGCCAGGGTAAGACAAACTTATCTGGGAAAGGGTTAGTTTTTGTGATAAACGCAATAAAAATGTTTTATTTCCCGACTTTGGCACCCGAGGCCGTGCTGAGTAATGTCGGTTGTTCTGTCAGACGAGAGTGGGGCCTCCAGTAATGAAGCGACAAGGTGCTGTGTTACACGTAGAGTCCTCAACAGGTGTCACAAGCTAGCTCAAGCACCCCTACACCGGTGACATAATCTCCACCCCCATCCCTTACAGATACCCCAGCCATGTAAAGGTCTCACTGTCTGACCAAAATAATTGCAAAATATATCAGGTTATCGAAATCTTTAAAATGACAAGAGTTGTGGACAGTAAAACAGACAGTAAGACAATGCTATCTCTGTGTGTGTAAATATTGACCCTGCTGAAAGTACAAGGGGACAGGGTTCTATCTGTAAACAGTGGCGTCCCATCCATGAGCATGGGACTTGTAGTAGTAAGACCATAAACGCTTATCTAAAAGCTACATTAATTTCCTCGATAAACACTTCCCTATATTTACAGCCCCAATTTTGGAAAGAAAAATGCCAATAAATTTTTATCATCTTTTTCACCTGTTTGGTAAACGATTATACTGGAGACAAATACTAAAAACACATTTTTCTCTAAAATTAAATAATATCAAGCTTACCTAAAGATAATTAAATTCCAGCACAGGTAAGAACGTACAGTGTTTAATCCTGACAGCGCTAGTCGGTGTGTCACACTTAGCCGGACATTACTTTTACCTGTTGATTGAGAGAGCGTGGTTCCTCAAGCGTGACGCTCTCCTACCGTGTGTAAGGGGTCGTCTCAAAGACCGACCAATGTAAGTACTTCCCTCGGGTCATGCAGCATAAGCCAAGTACACATTCAAGGTTAATTATCATTGTTCTTTTCACATTTTGCTCATTCATCAAATCGCAATATACACCCATTTTTTTCATCTCTCTTTTTTATGGCTACACCTTCAATTGCACGGACTTGTCATTTAGTATTGTGTTCTTTATATATTGATAACTTATTTTTTGTCGTTGCATATGATCTCTTAATACTTATAAATTATTTTTTAGACTTAATAAAATACTGAGTTTATAATTTTTTTTGTTTTGATGGCAGACCGCATTTGCACAAATGTAGTACACACAATTTTTATAACTTCGTTTTTGCAATTAATCCTAACACTAGGGATGAAATATTATCATCTTTTGCACCAATACAAATCTCCAAACAATACACAAGACAATTTCGTGTCTGAATTCAGTTTTATTTTTAACAGATATTTAAACATATTATCTACAATTTAAACTCTCACTGTAGAAGCTGCAGAGTTATCCCGCCTTAGTATTCGCCGCTTGTTTGAGGCTAAATATATCCGGTCCTGGTGCAGACCGGAAACAGGAAACACGGCAACCAATCAGGTACCGTCACAGATAATACACAGAAGCTTGTGTCCCCTCTGAACACACACACAGACTTGTAACACGCCAGGATCCGCCCCCGTGTCACGTCATTCACGCCCACTCTCTCACCAGCCATTGATTTCACTAAATCAAGGCTTAAGAAAAAAAATAGTATAAAAATAGACATGTGTTGACATCATTTTAATAATTAGTTTTTTGCTCAAGAATAATGAAATATACAAGTAATTATTTTGTCCCTTCATGCTCTCCAAAACAACTGGATGCAGAAAAGCTTATGCATGAAACTTGGTTTTGTTAGAAAAGAAAAAAGGAATACAGATTTTCACCCCTATACACTCTTAGTCATCCTTCCTATCAGTTTTTCACACATGCACACAAACATACAAACAAAAGCATACCCTGCTCAGTAAGCCAACAGTCACACACATAAATATCTGCACACTTCATTCACAGTCAGGGAACGGTGACTTACAATGATGTTGACCAATCATGGCCTGGTCCCAGATCAGAAATGCTGGTATCTGTATATCCACAGACAATTCAACATCTCCCCTCCCACTTACCAAAATAAAAAGGAAAGGACAATAAAAGTTACTGTTCCAATGATTTTGATACCAGAGTAGAATAAATATTCCAGAAACTAATGACAAAGTGAAGGACGATAACTCTGACAGCGCCAGATCTCGTCCTCTCTACTACGAAATCCTCGTTATAACAGAGAATATTTTCTCTACAGACTATAAGTTAAAATACCCTGTGTCCTCTGCACAGGTAGGGATAAAAAAAAATATTGCAACAAATTCAAGTTGTTCTATTGCTTACAGAGTGATGGTAGAATACAGATTACAAACGTGTGCGGTGGATTTCAGTGGGAGCCTGTCCAGTGTAGAGCCACCAGACAGTGTGACCATAACATTTCTAATCCACAGATAACTATTTACAAATCCTGTACACAATTCTAGCACTTTCAGAAAGTTTGTTTTCTATAGAAATTCTGTTGAATGAGCCTTAGGCATGTTACTCTATAATTCACAACCAAGAAATATTATTACATAGTTTTGTTCAAACATTGACATAATGTTACAATCTTGGTTACAAAGAATTTGGCTTTTACAAGAGAATGACTTGCTAATCATAAAATACAAAAAATCAGTTAGTCTGTATCTTTAAAAATCACTAGAACAGTTTTACAGATCTTTGTTAAAAAAAATTTAAGATAGCATCACAACTACAGACTCACAATTCAACTGATATTCAAGTTTAAAAAAAAAATAATTTAAAAATATTTTTTTTTATCCAAGTATCAGTAAAAGATGCAGTTTTCTTTACAAAGAACAAAAAGCTTGGACACGAATGCTGTTGACGAGACTGCTAGGGTCTGGCTGAAAGTTCCGTAAACATGACGAATCCCTCCCGTCCAACGGAGGATCTCTAATGCAAAAACAGCAAAGCATCTGGGACAACAAGGATGAGTCTTCTATTGGGATGATCCAATTAATGAGATGAGAAACTAGGCGCTTTCATGCTTTCCAGTTCATGCACTTGTGTTGATAAAAATAAAATTCTGGAAAAAAGGCAGCACCAATTATGCATAAATGAAATGTGAGCATTTTTGTTTGTTTTACTCAATATTATACTCAATGTAAGATCTTCAAATAACAATGGAGCTGATCAGAAAAGATTTGATAGATTTCAAGAGAATCAGAAATGTTATACTAATGTTGGAGAAAATTTGTCAAGTGTTATAAATATGTTTAGCAGATTATGAATGTCAAACTGCCAACATACCTTTGTTCATGGAGAGTGGACTGGATCTCTGCCAGCCTCACTAATGACCTTGACCTCTTTAGTTCCACTCCCACCTGGCCACAGTGAAAGCTGCCCACACTAATGCCTTCTTCCCAGTAACGCCGAGCCTGCAAAAATCATACAACTCAGCATTAGTTCTTTGGTTGAGCCAAAACCAAACCTATGCCACAAATACAATGCTAAGAAGCATAAAGACTCACGTTCTGATATTGAAAGTTTACACCAAATAATTGCTTTACAATTGTTTTACTTTCTGAAACGAATTATACTATTGAACAAGCATCAGATGCTTATTCACTGCCTGTTTCAGGCTTAAGAGCCATAAAACTCAAGAACATCTCTTATTTCATATCAGCCTCACTTTTCCACAGCATACTGTAGAATCATTTCATTTTGTGGGGGCCAATTTTTGTGGATTTTTGCTTATTCATGGGGATGTGATTTCATAGATGTGCCAGTTTTCAGTTTCAGATGATTTTACAATTAGTTTTCATGGATGATGTAAATTGGTGGGCGAGAGCTCCCAACGAATACCAAGAAAATTGAACCACCTCAAATTCTAATGATTCCACAGTATTGCTTTTGTTCAAGTAAGATTGAAACCAAAAATCTTTCTTATGGCTCTATGCCTGGACTCATGGTGGAGTCGAGTGCGTACCTGTCTTTCAGCTTGGTCCCCGTGCCAGCCAGTGACGTGACTTATCAACTTTTCGTTATAGTACTGACTCAGTGACGACGACACGTTGGGAGAGTTTGTCTGATTGAGGCCAGTCACAGATATGTCACCCACACCCACTGGAAGATCTTGTGAACTGGTAGTACTTGAAGGACTAGCACTGAAAAACAGAATCAAGAAGACTTCTTAGCCCAGAGAACCCATTAATTTCTTAAATATTGTTAGTACATAAGAAATAGTCAGCAAAACACAAGGGATTCAGTATAAGAATTCCTGAAACATTGCATCATGAAAAAGCCCTTACCAAGAAGATTTTTGGCCGTGGTCCGACCTTGGGCTTTGTCCCGCCGTGGAGCCAAGGACGTATGGACCGTTACTGGTGTCCACATGCAGCTGGTGGTAGGGGGATTGGTGACCCAGGTGTTGCTGCTGCTGCTGACTCTGACCCAGTTTACCGTACACCCCACCCCCCGACGTGTAGGCAGGGGAGGGGATGTGGTTGACATGATTGGCAGGTACATGAGGGCTGGAGACTTGGGGAGTTTGGGAGTGGGTGTGAGGGGTGACACTGTTGTAGTCTGAGGGGTGCTGAGATGACCGGGTCAGGGCTGGGTGGGCAGCCACTGCTGTGCTCGTGGACAGAGAACTATGCTGGGCGTGAGATGTACTCGCCCGGGCTGCAAGTAGAGGAAACATGGTACATATCAACTTATTCAGTATTTCTTTACAGTTTTTAACATAGCTTAATAACATAATAAAGATTATCCAAGTCATATCACTTTTCATTAGCACTGAACATAGGGCCTAGTCCCTTTTCAGACTTCCCTTAGACTGGTATAGATGACTTTTATACTCACTCGTTTGTTGGGCAATCTGCCGACTGATTACTTCCTGAAGCTTCTGCAGAGTCTGTAAAGCTGAATAACAGAGAAAGTTTGGTTAAAGGGAAAGAAAATGAAACAATTCAGATAACATGAATAACCATAATAATATTCAATTTCGATGAAATTTTACAAAGTTAATCAAAGTACTGAAAATACAGGTAGCGCACTACCTGTTTGTTTATATATATAATTAAAAGCCATTTCTTTCTGGGAGATTTAAGTCCTCAAAGGAAAGTGTTACAAATCATCTAGGAAATAATTGAACAATTTTGTCAGTAGAATAAACACTGACAGGGTGATCCCTCAGTGCCTACTACTAAGCATTGCACCTGAGACTTACAGTGGTGTGGGATGTTTTACCTTTGTTGGTGAGTTCTTGATTGTTCTGTCCCCCGCTGATCTGATTGATGAGCTGGGGTATGTTGGCTATGAAGGGGGCACTGGATGAGGGGGTAGAACTGGGGTGTCCCCCTGCTGTATTGGGGGTGGAGGCCGGCCCCATCTGGGGGGTCCCAGCACAGCTGGAGGGCCTAGAACTGGGGGAAGTGTCAGGTGAGATGTCCATGTCATCTACCTGAGCTCCTGTAATCAAAACAAAGAGGATCACCATTGGAATTCATAGTACCGTAAACAAACCGATTTTTAAAATTTTTATTTTTGTTTACAAATTTTCAACGACAGGTTTTGCAAAATATACCAACATGAGAAAAACAAAGAGACAAGTCACCATACTGCACCATGAGTATAACATTTGCAGCTTCTTTACTTCCTTTTTTTATTAAAATTATAACCAGACTCAGATTGATATGCATATTATTGATGGTATTTTTAATCCTCATGTAAACAACTTGCTAGCTGCAGATCTGTAGCCCTACAGAAAATTTGTAGGCCTACAGAAAATTTGTGTTGACATGCGATGGAGACACAGTTCATTTTATACAAAAAACTTGCAATTTGCAGCCCACAAAGCAAACAATTGAACATAGCCACTATATCAAAATTAAATTATGAGAAGAGTTTTATGGCCTGAATTATTTTCACAGAATATGTTAGGAAATAAGTTTAATCAGTTGAAAACTAGTGCAAGTTTTGTGCGTCATAAATTGCAAATTTTTTTAATGCAAAGAACTTTAGCTCTTTAGTATGTCAACCCAAATTTCTTTGTGAAGCTACATATCTTCAGCTACAAATGTACATGCTCTTAGTGTATATTCATATAAATATGTTTGCAGAACTCATCGAAAGCAAATGTAACTTCTCAATAAAAGTGGTATCTCAATTAATTAGTCAACTAATTATTCAATATTACTGTTGAACAAACAATCAATATTAACAAGTGATGGTCATACAATGAGTCAAAATGATTATCAGTTAATTTTAACAAAAACTAAAACATGAATAAGGGGGGACAAGCACTTGTGGTATAACATTTTTTTAACAGGTGGTAAAAAGTTAAGTCTCAACTGGGACTCATACCCAGGTCCTCTAGCGTACAGTGACAACACTCTAACCACTAAGCTATTGAGACCCGATATATTGACTGACATTCACACATCTGTTCACCCTGTGACATTTTCATCAAAATTTTCATCGTCAAATAAACATTGACTTTGAAATGAGAACTTGACAGAGCCAACAGGTGACTCATTACATACATTTATATTGGGAATAAAACAGGAAAACTTTTAGATGCAAGGTACCATGTATTATTATTCAATAATTAAATAGAGTATTTTTTACAATAACATATAAGAAAATAATTCAAACTGGCAAAGCACACAATAACAGCATTGATACTCCTAATGCTACCACAAACTCCCTCTGAAGAAGAAGGTAAACATTTCCCTTAATACTTCCAATAAAGGGACCCGAATATAAGCATACGATGTAATTTGAAATATAATTCTATTAAAAATCGTTTTAAATCCTTTTTACATCAGAAAAATGACATAAGAAAGAAACTGGTAAACATTAACTATGTTATTGCTTACTATAATTGAGAAATAATTAGATCCCAGTGTATACTATATTATAACCTATTGTTTGGTATTATAAACAATTAAGTGCATGAACGTTCGGAAAATATGAAGATTTATTCCCCCAGAAAAATTATATTTTATTATTTATTTATTTATTTTCTATATGTTTTTTCCATGGGGGAATAAATCTTCATACTTCCCTCACTGAAATGCAATAAATGTTTAATATCCAAGTAAAATGATGGTCTTTGTATACTCAGTTCATCTGAGCCACAGATTTCCACAATGATTTCCCCATTTAATCAATCTACTGAATATAAGCAAACAAACATATTTTGTATTAAACAACAGAACCTTTACTTTGAACTATGGTACATCATAGACATTTGATGACACTGAATTGATATTTCTTAATTTAATTTTTTTATCAGTATGTTTGATAAAAACCTGGTAAATCTTAAATATTATTCATTAAATAATTTGCTTTTAATTTTGCTTGTCTGATGTCAGGACCATAGATTTCTTAGATTTTGATCTTCCTGGATTGGACAATAAAACTGGGCTGCGTTTTACAAAAGAAGTAACGCCAAAGACGTAGATATTATCAGTCACATGGAAAAAACTGTATTAAACCAAATCTATATAAAACCATTTTTTTTTTACAACTTTGATTTTTATTATTATATTTTAAGGCAATTAAATTGAAATATTGATTAGTTTGTGATTAATAACGATGTATTAATGTGGTTGCAAGTCATAAGTTCTGATGCATAGTATTCCCAAATTACTAGTGTATCTTGAAGCTATTCTCTCCATTTAAAAGCAAATTGGTAAAAAGCTATCAAGTCATTATCAAATGTTTCTGTGTTGTTTCTCAAAGTAGACCACCTCTTTGTGCAATTTTAGTTTCTAAGATTTCGTCACAAGTTATACTGTATAATAAATGAGAACAAGAATCACAGGACAGTAAATGCATCTTTTTGGTACATGATCTGGGTTCTTTTAGTAAGTTTTAAATGTAGGTCTTAGTTGCAATAGAACAAGATCATTCATAAATCTTAATGAGCAGTACCATATGATGAACGAGATGGTGAACTTCTTGTCATAAAAAGTATACTTTACAGGATAAGTCCTAACTAGGATCTTATTTTAGTGCTAACTATAATTTCAATCTCAATGATATAGTCAGTGTTTTTCCCAGGCCGTTTTTGCATGGCGGTACCGCCATGCATTGAAGATTCCCCGCCATGCATCACAAAGTGCCGCCATGCTTCCCGCTATGCATGTTTATTTCAAAGCAAAATTCTTTTTCCATTAATTTCCAATTATTTCATCTTAACAGTAATTAATAGACATAAAATTGTCGTTCCTCCGCTCAAACTTCATAAAACCGCTGGCACCCTCAGTGAGCGTCGTTAACTTCAACATCGATCTCAGCAAGGGGGCACACGTGGTAAACGATTGAAGGACTTATAGCTTATGATTGAGATATATTAAAACTGAGTTTATTAATCGGTGATAAATGCATGAAATGAGACGTGATTACTTCTTGTTTAAATATAATCATATAATGTGCTTTTTTTTTGGACATATCCGCCATTATCGAATGTTGAGGATTTTCCAAGATCTAAAAATAGCACAACGTTCACTCGATGGTGTTAGCTTGGTTTCGATATGCTTGAACTATTTATTTGCCGCAAGGATATTGGAAACTTGAGAAAATGTACTCAATAAAGACAAAACTACAGTTAATTGCAGGTAATACACGGAAGCAATGTCACATGACTAGAAACATCGTATATAGTATGCCTATGAAAATGATTGTGTACATACGACGTAACTTAAATGGGGAAGGGGACTGGTGTCAAGATATCACAGTAACTTTCACATAAAACCTATCTCTTGTTCACCCCCCCCCCCCCCCCGCCATTAAAAAAACCTCTATATAATATGTAGGGGAAAAAATGGGACAGAAGCTGGTGTTGAACTGTCTTGTGAATCTATATTTCTTGTGAAAACTTGTGAAAGCCAGTCTCTTGAAAAAAATTGATTTTGAAAAAAATGCTATTAGTTTTGCCAGAAACCCCCCCCCCCCCTGAAAAATTATAGATATAGATATTAAATTATAATTATGAATTGAAATAATACTTGTTGATGTAGATTTCATGAAAATGCATCAATTATAGAACATATCATGTAGTACATTTCATCAAATGGTTATATTATTATTACGCGCAGTGATTTCGCGCCGGCTTGGGTGCTTTTAGGCTGCACCGCACACCTACTCTGACAAACTTCCCCCCATGCATCAAAAATTTTCTGGGGAAAACACTGTATAGTACAACCTAACATATTGGGCATCAACTCCACTAAATGGTGATTTTATCTAGTTCTTGCAAAGGACATGCAGGACAACTGGACAAGATGATATAATTCAAATCCTTAGGTAGGATTTCATTTCCCCCTACATAGTATATATATGTAAACTTTACAGGAATTTCAAACTCAAGTAAATGACATAACCCTAGTCTTAAAATAGGATTTTAAACTACAGTTGGTGGTAACAAAGGATTCCATTTATTAGATTATATATTCTAGTCCTTACAAAGGATTTCTATCTTACAAATTCCACTTCATGGTACATGTATATATCTAGTCCTAACATTGGATTTCAAACTCAACACAATAATATAAACCTAGTCTTCTGATAGTTCATTACTAGATGGTATAATCCTCCAAAAATTTCAACTCCACTAGATGATGAAATTTCAGTAGGACTTCAAATTTCACAAGATGATAGAAATCTTATTCTCATTCCTCTTAGTAGGATTTCAATCTCAGCCAGATGGTTTAACTCTAGTCCTTACAAAGTTTCAAACTCCACGAGATGTATCATTCTTCTCCTTACATAGCATTTCAAACTCCACTAGATGTTATAATCCTAATCCTAACATTGCATTGGAAACTTTACTATATGGTATAACCTTAGTCCTTACATTGTATTTCAAACTTTGCTAGATTTTATAATCATTGCAATTTCAAACACAATCCTATTACTAACAGACAATTTCAAACTCCACTAGAAGACATAATTCTAGTCCTAACATTGCATTCAAACTCCACTTGAATTGATGATATTTTCTAGGAAAATTTAAGTTGGAAATGACTATAAAGTAATTAACATCCTTATGTTGTGGTCACTTTTGAGATTTATGGATGATATAAAATGGATGATATAAAACATGTGTTTCTCAAAGACAATGGAACAAATATTTTCATAGTACAATGTAAAGCAATGTGTAACTATTTGCTGAAGTTCAACTTTATCAATGTTTAAGCTGATACAAAAATATCATTGAAAGACAATCTGATTTGAAGAACTTTCAGACATTGCTTGAATTGCTTATCTTAACAAAATTTAATGACCAATTAAATTAAAAGAACAAGGAACATATCAAATCAATGTGGCAGACTGGTCTCATTAAAGAAAATGATTCTAAATTCTATACGCCATAAAACATGATTACAACTGAAAAAGTTAATTACATGTATACAAATAAACCTGACATATTTTATTTTAATATGTACATCCTGGGACTAAGAATGATTATGAATATCTTTAGAAATTAAAGCAGCAGAATTCTACAAAGTCTTGTCATCTTCTGATGATATTGTTATCTGTTATTGTGCAATATACAAAGCTGATCAAATGATTAAATTTACTTTCAATTGGTAATCTTAATTTAATCAATTTGCTCATCTTATTCTCTCAATATTGCTTGTAATACTGACTATAAGAGGAAACCTTTTGAGAAGTGACCTGAAGTCAATTGAATTACGAAGCATTCATTGGGACATATATATCAAGAATTAGTTTGTAAAAGTGAATAAAGACAGTTTCAAAATTTGTTTGCTTGCAAGGGGTACCCATAAAAATCATGAAAATTGAGAACCCCTAAATATTATTGTTTCCACAATAAGTGCATTTAAATCATTGAAAGTAAGAAATTCTTTACTGAACACAATTTACAGTTTCAGCCCTTTATGGCCAGCTCATTTTATCATGTACTGAATTCTGATGATTGTAGTTTGTTATCATATATCATATGTATAAATAACAGTAGGTTTATCCTCTCCACATCAGTCATAAAAGAACATTCTTATTTTCAGGGTGTTGGTTTTATACAGGTACTGTGATTCTAATGTTAAAAAGAACATGAAACGTTATGACTGCAAGAACTTCTGAAGGCTATCTTAAACATATAGTAGATATACATTAGAGATATATCCATCTCTTGTTGAAATCTTATCAAAATGTCAAAACCTAATAAACATAATAACAGTACACAGACCAATAACAATGTTTAGAACATGAAAATAGTCCCTAAAAATAAGTCCAAATATCTGCATAATTATTTACAATGAAATACCGTAGTTTGCTAAACATAATATGCAGTTGTGTATATTGGTAATCACTGGTAATACACACCCTCACTTTGGGCCTGAAAATTTGTGAAAAAACGTACTATGGGTGTACAATACGCACTAAGACTTTTGACCATAATGCCATGTTAATTCAGGGAGAAGTCTACGAGGAAATTGTTGGTAGTGAAAATTTTATATTCATGATGTTATGTTTCTGAGGCAGATTTTTTATGAGTCTTGACTCTCTGAATAATGGTAATCTTAAAACAGCTAAAAGTAGCGACAATCACAGAGTCAACAGGGCTCTGGTTGCTGAATAAACAGTTGATATTAAGTTTGGAATGGCCATTTTAATACAACTTATCTATCAACAGATTAGGAGCAAAATATTTCGTGATAAATCAACTAAACAATAGTTTCAAATGTTTAAATGATCTACAATTTTCATGCTGAAATTTTATTTTTTTTTATGAAAATGTTATATTCTACTAAATTGACAAATATATCACGGTTATAAAAGTTCTGTTAGCGATATTTTTATTGGAAAAACCGCTAAGACGCCTTAATTGAAGCCTAATTGAATTATTGTTCTCCTGTACAAAAATTAATCTGCTATACATTCCTAAGAAGAGAAATTTTTCTTCTGATGAAATTAATGATTCTTTAAAATTTTATTTATCATAAGAGTTTAAGTTATATGCAGACTTATCACACTAGCAAGTTTCTGCAGCAAAATAAAATTCTAAAAAATACAGCTCATATTGCTTTAAAAAATGCAGTAAACAAAGGTAGCGTTTTCATATAATGGCTATGTACTGCATTACGATAGCCAAAGTTTTAACTGTTGAGTGACCAGACTCATTTATATCTATGCTGCTGTTACATGTGGTCTGACATTGTGTAGATAATAATCTGGTAATTTGCACCTTTTTGTTTTACTTTTGTCTTGTTTGATAATTTCCTGTTTTTGAAGTTTACCTGTTATTGCTTAAAGGGACTTGGACACGATTTGACTTTAAAATTTCAAATTTTATTTTTTCATTTTCAATGTTTATACTGATAAATATAGAAGTTTATAATGCTATGTTAAAATTTGAAAGTCAAATATCAAGATATAAGCAAGTTACAGAGTTCATAATTCTTTGTTTTGTAAACAAAGCTCAAATATTGTCATTTTTTACATATGTGTTGTATTGGTGTAAGTTTCAATCAAATGTATCTTTTTTTGTTGATAATAGTATTTATGAAGATACTGAATTAGTTTAAATTGTGCTTACATGTCATTTTGTCTAAGAAATTGTAATTCACTACATTACATTTTTTGTAAACAACTATTAGACTTGAGCTTTGCTTACATTACAACCAATTCTTGCCTCTGTATCTCGCTCATAACCTGACTTTGACATTCAATATTTTGGTCAATCATTTAAAATGCACCAGTAAACCATTTTATACATAAAAAATAAAAGTAAAATTTTTGATCTCAAATTGTGTCCAAATCCCTTTAAAGTTTCAGTATCAAAACATAATCATGTACAGAACATTGGTTTCCTCAAATAAAGAATATTACACAGTTTATACCATGGATGGCCTCCAAAATTGGCAAATCTGAACATTTATCAGAAATAATATTGTGGTAACAGATAAGAGGTTTTGACAATTTCTAATTTTACTTAAAATCAATCATGCTTCAATGTCACCAGAAGTTACACTAATTTTTAAATAACTTTGCTAATCACAGCAGCAACTTAACAGTTTTTGAATTTTTAAAATTAAACAAAATAATATTCAAATTCAGTTGATCAATCAGACTAAAGACAACAATACCGCACCGTAATATTCATTGATATATAATATTAGCAAGAATATGATCCTTTTCTGAACAGAGAAAACCATCAAGACTGTAAAATTCCATGTTTGGAAAGAAGATAAATGTGTTAATTATGATTTTAGACAGTGTTTTGATTTTCTTTTTTGGTTTTTGTTGTACTAAAAGCATTTTGAACCATAGTAAGTACTAATCATATACTCTTGCTATTGCATACATTAGTCCTTAAAGGGGCATGGTCACGATTTTGGTTAAATTTTATTTTTCTGTTTTTAGTATTTACAATGCTTTAGAAATGCATTTCTAATGATCAAATGAAATTTGAGAGTCATTCGTTGAGTTATAAACAAGATACAGGGCTCACAATTCTTTGTCATGTAAACAAGGCTCGTGCCCTGTTTTTGTTTACATAGGTTCAATATACCAGTAAAAAATCTTTTTCTTGCTTATTTGTCTGTCTTCTTATTTATTTTAAGCATAGATAAACAGTTCCTAACGTTTAACACATTCGTTTTAGGTTTAAAACTGAAATTTTTACTTCAACGTTCAAAATGTAAACAAACGCTTTGTTTACATAGCGAAGAATTTCAAGCTCTGTAACTCACTTATAACTCAACAAATGACACTTAAATTTCGGTTGCCTATTAAAAATGCCTTTCTGAAGCATTGTAAATATTTAAAATCGGAAAAATTATTTTTGACCAAAATCGTTGCCATGCCCCTTTAAAGGAATGGATAATATCAATGATAAGGATTTGGCATCAAATTCCATAAAAATAGTTCATAATAATGCAAGTCAAAGTTATCAACATAGAGCTGTCTGGTACACGAAGATAAACTAAGATACAAGACTGTGTATTCTCTGTTTGAAGACACAGTATCAGAGATATCGGAAACAAACATCTTGCTAATATGAATTCCAACATACAAGCTTGTTTACTCTTCTTCAAATGTTTCATTCAACCCTTAAAGGCTTATAGATTCCATTAAATGTTACTCTGGCTATCTGTACATTAGTGTAATTCGCCAGTTTTTCTTTTCAATTTAAACCTTCAATTTACTAGAACACAGGTAAAAGCACAATGCACAATACAACAACCAAGGAGGAGTAAGCACTTTTTTTTGTAACCCTTCTTAAAAAATATATCTTAACTCTTTGCTTTCTGCCAACATCCAAAAACTCTTTTGCATAATCATAGGAAGGAATAAAGAAGAAAGAATACTTACCCCTACCAGAATATAAACATCCCATACAAACAGGCCTACATATACTATGTATCTCTGTGTAGAGATAGCACTCACCATGTCTACGGTGTGGAGTCCTGTGATCACTATCGCGTCGGATTCGGTTCGTATTGTTACTACCACTGTGATCAATAACCGTGCCGGACTCCTTGAAGTAGCGGTCCTTTGATTTTCCGCCGACGGTGGGGGTACGGCTTTCAATCTGGGCCTGCCGCTGACTGTCTTGGAACTTTTGAATGAGATAATGTTTGTCTGGCTTCTCATTGTGTAAGCTTGGATTGAACTCCAGATTGCCCTGTCGTTTGGCTGAACGGTCTCCTCCACCAGAACCTCCCCGATCTCCTCCCCCAGAACTTCCCCGATCACCACTGTACTTGGTTCTTGCCATAGAATCTAGAATGTCAACAAAATGACTTCAGAATCATAGGAAATATTTAGATTGTCAGTATTTTTTGTTCAAAAAGAAAATCCTTGATTTCTGTGCACAAGACTACATGTATGTCCATCAAAAGAAACTCAGCAAAACCGATCAAATAACAAACTTGATTCCTATTGTAAATCATAACTGTAAAGCTTAATTGTGCTTCAGTATCTACAATTTCACACTCAGAATTTTTCACTGTAAAAATTATTGAATTAAATCTAAAATCTACTGTATTGAATATTGGAAAAAAAACCCACAATTTCTATAATTATCTCATCTCAACCTTGTTTTGTTATTGTTTTTCAATAGTAAATAAATGACACAAAATGTAGATCCATTAGGTAAGCTTCCATCAAAGATGACAAATTTTTGTCAACAATTGTTAAGGTAATTACTTTAGAACATGTTCCTAATATAAGTCTCATTCAAATCTGATTTACTGCAAATGATTACCTTTACTGAATCAATATCTATATTATCAACACTAAAAGTTTAAAAAAAGAAATTGTGAAAGCTAGGATATTTCTACAGATGCTAGAGCCTGTTATTATGAGTGATAATAACATAACAGACAGTGCATCATTCTTCTTTTTATAAATTGTTCCATCAACATGATAATTGTCTTCACATGATTTTTCTAGAAAAATGAGTAAATACCTCTGTCATTGTGGGCTCTATTTCTGCTGTCACTTCTGGAAACTTTTCTGAAATTGGAAAAACAAAACTGAATGTGCTGCCTATTCAAAGCATTAGCTTACCAGCTCTCCTCAAGATGGAATGGGACATCTTTTAATATTTATAATTAATGTGGATAAAAGTAAATTATAATTAAAATACTTTCAAATTTTAATATCCCCAGTGGGATTCAAAATCTGACTTCCAGATTCATAGTGAACCCTCTAACCATAGTGAACCCTCTAACCATAGTGAACCCTCTAACCATAGTGAACCCTCTAAGCCTTTGCACTACCCTGTTAGGATTAGGAATCAGTTTTGGGAAAGTAACTATTTATAAAATTACACTTGATTTTATTGTTTATTTCAATAAATAGTATGTCACAATATGGAGGTGTCCCATACCACTTTAAACAAAATGTTCAAAGTTATAAAAAAAAATTTGCACAGCTTCATGACTGTTACAATGAGTGCAATTATCATAAATTTATATATCAGAAGCAATGAGGCGCCTTGATTTGTAGGCCAGACTTACGAGTCGTTCCAGTCGTCGGGTTTCTCCCATTGTGACAGACCTGTCCGGGTGTTGTAGTAATACTGTTTACCAGAGGAGCTGACATGCTCGGACCACTCCCCACAAGTCCGCAAAGCTGGCTTCTGAACCTAGCATTACAGTAAAGTAAACCGTTTTAGAATTTTACATTGCTAAAACAACACTTCCTTATACTCTATCAGGATCCGGGAATGTTAGAATTTGTAGAAGATCAAACAAAATTATCTAATATGACAATCTGTCAGATTACATTTAAAGTATTCAATATATACACAGTCATTATAAGAATGATATACGTTATATCATTTAGAAGACACATCTGAATAAATCATGGGGATCATTTCAGGAATTAATAAGAAAAGTTCATGATTATATACTCTTTAAATATTAAAGAGAAAAGACATAAATTATACTGTACACTAGAACAAACTATTTAATGTGGGGTGTTGTGAACATTTAAAACAGAAATTACATACAAGAGAAAAACTGTCAATGTGACAGCAAATCAAGTTTTCTTATCTGTAAACAGTATCTATAATTCATTTGTCAACCCTGAATTGATAACCACTAGAAATGGGGTACTCTATATGCAATATTTTGCCAAAAAATGACTAAGTTTTACATGTGGTATTTTTTTCATAAATGATCAAAATCAAAATCTAAGTAATATGCACTTTTCTGATATTTTTACAATTGACCTGCAAAACAACAATTTCCTATCTTGAAAACTGTAGGAGGATTTATCCATACGATAGGGGGACACTTTTGGCAGCTGTGTGCCTACCATTTTCAATAACTGGATTTTTCCTTTGGAAAACTCTGTTAAAAATGCCTATCCACATTATACTGACAATAAAATCTAACATCTTAGTCTGAATGGAACCTTGTGTTAACCACAAGGACCAACCTAGGGGGCGACTTTGGCGAAATAGTCGCTTTTTGATCGGTAACTTCGCCAGAATTTCCTCCGAAAGAGAAGTTGAAGTCGCCCTGTATTATGAGTTCACAATCGTGTAAATTAACCCCAAAGGCAATAAAATGATAATTAACTAAATCTAAAGAAGTTTTCACAGTCTCAGTTAACCCCTGTTGTGATTAATTACTCAAGACTGTCTTATCTTTAGGGGGTTATAAATACGGGTGATGCAACCACATACTGTGCAACTGATGTTTATTTATTTTAGTGTTGATGTTACAATTAGTTGGTAACTTGTAATTAGTTAATAACTTTGCCAAAGTAATGCTAAAACAATCATAAAACCGTTTGTTTACAGTTATCTTTAAAAATAAGATCATCTACATAACGGTTGTAATTGGGTCAAAGGGTTAGACGAATACCTCCAAAATACACAGAAATACAGAGAATGATTTTATTTGTCTTTTAGCTAACACAATTACAAACACATTTCATCTATAAAATGTATGAATACATCAAATAAATTAAATTTAATAAATTGGATAAGTTTTTTTTAAATTTTTAGAAGTTGTTTTATTTTTTATTGACTTCTAATCTAATTTAAATTATTAAAAATTGAGTCATAAGCGTTATGCTGTTGTCAAGTAATGGAAGTCTCCCTGATTTCTCAAACTTTTCTCTATTTTTCTGTTAGGGAGAAGTGAAGTCTCCCTAAAATTTTGCTCTAGGTTGGTCCCTGTAACCAGCAAAGAAACTCATGATTCCATGTTCATAAATGTACTGACCTCTTGTTTGTGGTCCCTGTGGTTGGCCTTGACCTTGTCATAACTGCTGCCATTCTGACTACCTCCCCCCTGAGATGATGAGGCTGTAGAGGCGTGGTTAACCTTCTTGTCTGGAGAACTGTAAGCTCCTGTTCAATGGTGCAAGACACAGAATCAAATCAATGTTTGGGTATAATGAGGTGATAATTTTGGTCGGGGTGTGATCAAATTCAATTTCAAAACAATTACAAAGTTTTATTTTGTCAGTACAAAAAAATTATTAGATAAAAAGTAGAGAGGGGAAGGGGTATATATTATACATGCATTGGAACAAAATTTTTACCCCATTTTTAAGGGTGTGTTTTTGGATACCATGGGATAAATACTGTCAGTATTGAGTGTAATGCAAGTTTAATAGGTATGCATTTTACTTATTCCACCCAAAATACTTGATTCATAATAAAATTAGAGTGTATTTGAATATTTATTCATCATTTACTTGTTGCATGGTCAAAGTTTGTTGAACAATTACTTTAAGTGCTTTGCATGCACTTGTCTCGTGTCCAATTTTGCAATTCAAACGAATGCAGGGAGATTTATCAATTATGTTTCGATTGAAACATATTTTCTTCTTGTGTCCTCTTATGCAGTCAATGTTATAACATAGACACTGTATAAATTAGGTCGACCATTGTTCAATTCAATGATGATGATAATATGATACATACACATTTCTCTAATACATTAAAGTTGATCTAATTCTAATTATCAATAAAGACATGGCTTTTGCTGTTATTTTGAATGAAATCTGCTAATGAAATTACTCATGAAGGATTGGAATACATTGTCACCATGTGAAAATCAGTGAGTTCACAAAAATCTTGATTGAAAATTTCTTAGCGTTAAGGATGTATACTACACTTAGGAACAGCATTTTTTCAGCATTTTTCACCAAACACATTATACACAAAAGCGAACTATGATACACGAGATCAGATGTATGCAGAGATGTACTGAGAAATAGAGCTGACATTAGTTTGTGATATGAGCACTGATGTGATTGTGTACGAGACTTAGACTCACCTCTTTCCATTCTGCCCTTATCTTTCTCATTATAAGGTTTTTTGTGGAGATATCTGGGACTATTACGGCTTGCAGGACTGTCACCCCGGGAGCGTCCATCTTCCCTCTTGGAGTAACGATCACTGTAGGTCTTTGATGGGTACTTGTTCGACTGAAATTTGGAATGCTACATTTTATATTTCAGATTTGCACGATTTACTGTGGAGCTAGAAGTTGAAGACCAGTGTAATCATCAACGACTTGTTAAACACTTCAGAATAAACGTCCCTTCATTCTAACCCTAAAATGACATGCTAAAATATTTTTATCTTTCTTTTTAACACATATCATTATATTCATTGTTGTTCAATGCAATCTGTTGCTGGAGTGGCATTAACTTCTATACTTCTAAGAAATGAAACTTAACTACATTAGATTTATACACATTCCATCTACAGACACAACCATTTTTGCACTGACTTGTAAGGTAAGTTTCAAAACTTTTCCAAACCTCTCTACAAATTAAATGAGGTTGAAATTATGCATCTTATTGAATTCCAAGAAATGCCTCTTATTCACCATGCTAAGACTAGTGCCTTCCTTACAATGAAATAATCCCATTGATTGTTTTCATGTAACATCATTGCATTTACACATATAACCACATTATAAGGTAGTTGTAACATATTGACTGTATACAATCATCAAAATAAACACATCTGTGATAGAACCATTTTAACAAGACCATAGACTTTTGGTAGGATGTAGCTAACTTCTTCTTGCGTCCAAACAAGTTAAAAATTACATGGTTTCAAGGGAAATATACACAGATTGCTAGTCTTAGCTCAAAAGCCGGCCAAATTGTGTTAATTTCAAATAGCCATGGCTGAGTGGCCAGCAATGACATAGACAGGCCTATGTCACATTGCTGTTAACACAACTAAACAAAGTTCAACTCTTGTTAAAACGGTACTAAGCACACCAAGTTTTTCCATCCAGCACAACTACTAGTTAACTTCTAACGAAAACAATCAAAACATAATGATAATGTAAGTCCTTTAAGCCCACTATACATCTTTATAAAGATTAAAAGTAATTACATGCAAATACTGATACTAGTTTAAAATGCCCAAACTAAATCAAGTTGGAAAGAACTATACTAGAAAAAAATAGAAAAATTGGATATAAATCATGAATAAAATATCCAACATTAATGCAATATGTCTAACGATCTTTCTGTGTTCACAATTCATTTCTTTACTCGATAAATTAACCCAAGACTGCAATAGCAACCCTATCCTGAAGCAATCACGTTTATATGATGTACGACTAGGTTTCAAAGCTGAAAAGCAGGTACCATTGCTTCTGCACTAAAATTAGTTTTCACACTTAAATGAAAGTGAAATATAAAAAGCAGGATGGAAGATTACAAATCCAAGAAGCCAAAAACAGATTATAACCTAGGCTTCCATAGTATTTTAAAACCTAGGCCTCCAGAGATATTTTAAAACTTTTCATAGATGTATAACAGTCCAAAGGCACTGGCTACGATTTTAGACTCTTTCTATTACAATTTCTCAAAAACTCAGGTAGGTAATTCAAATATTAATAGCAAAACAGACTTTCCTTTGTGTTTAGACAAATTTTATTTAATACTTTCCCCATTTTGGTAAATTTAATTAAATTCTAACTATGTTGAAACTTCACACGCCTACTGCTCATTATTGCTAGTATAACCAACCATTCTGTTCACGAACAGCATTTCCACTAACAAAATTATCTAGAAAACCTAATAACAACAGAAACTTGTATCTAAGAATACCCTGAAACCATCAGGTGCTTCCAACATTTGAAGAATTTTCCAAAATAATAACTAATGCCAACTTTTTGGTCGCTAATCAGCTATCAAATAATGTTCAAACCTATTGAAAATGTGTCATTTTAAGTGAGACACGAGTGCACTAACACAAATTGAAAGGGGGCTTCGACAAATTGCTTGAAAATCAGATTTTTCTTTTGAAAACAGGTGTTCTACACACTTAATCGAATTGATAAAGCCATTTTATTCCTCTTCCATGATTTAGGCAACTATGAAGGCCTGACTTATCGTACTTGTAACGTATTACATAATACATTCTATTTCTTTGAAATAGACTATCGAAACTGATGCAACATTATCTAAACAAACAGAGAGTGTCAATCTTAATTGCAACATTTAACAATAAGATTGACCCAATTGTTTTGTATAGAAAATCTTCTGCTTTTATCTTCTGTTTCATGTTGAAGAGACAGTTGTTTCTGCAACTCAAACCCAACTCCATTTCGTGATCATCAATATTACCTGGTAAAGATGGGAGTCTCTTTTGTCCAAATACCTACAAAAAAAGCAGCCAGTTAATGCAATGAATATTTTTCAGCCGCTGAATGCTCTGTCACTCAGAAAATCACCTTCAGTTTTATTCAAAATGACAACAAAAATGGCGGATTTGCTGTCATGAATTACAATACGGCGGTATGTATAAAATCTTTACCCATCATCGAGTCTAGGTTGTTTCCTTGCATGCATTACCATTAATGCATGAAGAAATAAGGTGCTTTAGCGCACAATATTCATAAATTTGGGGAAATCTTGGTTTATTTGGACACTGTCTCACTTCTCTGTAACCTGTTGAAATTACGCCATGACACATCCGGGCTTTTTGCTATAAATAGAAAATATCAAAGTTTTATAAAATTATTTTATATTTTTATATATATTATCTAACGAAACGAGTTTTATTTAAAGGAATTAAATTGAGGAGTTCTTTTATTTTTTTTTGCTTTATCTCATTATTATTATTTGTTTATTCAGAGAGCGCCATCTATAAATTGCAATGGGAAGACAACTCCCTACAAATTCATGGGGGGGGGGGGGGTGGTGCAGATCCAAGAGTTGATTCGTTAGAAAGGAAACTGTGTCATTCATACATAAAAACAAACAAATTTTCATTTTCCCCCTTTTCACTGTGGCTTACAAATATGACATATTTGATAATGCCACTTTCTCAACATATCATTTTATTTTTGGTCAAATAAAAAAAATTAAATATTCAATATCATATCCTATAAGCATGAGAAAAGAAATTGTTGAAATTTGAACAATTACTTATTTTATCTGGTGCATTCTACCGTATCTTTTTAAAAGATAAGAGTACCTTCATCCTTGTAATGTTGTTGAGCAAATTCCATAATCCGCCACTGAGGGAAACAAGGGGAATAATTCCTATCTGTTAACTGTAGTTAAAGATGGCGACTCAGAGTACACCGGACGAAAAGAATATGGATTGTAGTTGATATCTGTAAGTTAATGCTAATTTATTTGATATATCATTTTTAAAGTACTTCTTCTTTACCAACTTTTTATTATTTTTCATTGTTGGGTCAAAGTTGGTGTACGAGCACGAGTTTGTTCATTAATCGATGACAAACTACGGCATTGCTAAATCAGCTTTATGTGACATGTGTTGACATTGATAGCAAGGCTGTTCAGTTATTTATTATGGCTTTGATGTGTACAAGAATTGTCAAAGTTATGATGTACGATTTATGTTACGAAATGACCTAAAGAGTCAGATTTATATACTAAGGCCCATTGTACAGTTGTACTGATAATAACATTATTTATATTCAATGTATACAAATTAGATTTGATATGAACATTATTAATGAATGTGCTACTTCGATATGTTCCATTTTTGATGTACATTTATAGTAGAAAATCACGATGACCCACATAATGACCTCTCCCCCCTTTCATCCCACTCAGTGAATAGCATGGAATACACAGGTGATATGACAGAGGTGTGGTCCTAATACACAAAATGAGACATACATCAAAATGACTCATTTGTTAAATTTTATTTATTTCTTATACAAACTAAGATTTTCACCCAAAAAATTACAGCAATGACTTAAATTAGATTCATCTTTATTAAAAGCTGTTTATTGAGCTGTTGAGTGTGTATTGTAATGGCAATGTATTGATACTCAGTGAATCATCAAAGTCATAATCCATTTTTATGCCTATTGGCACAATCAACAGTTCTCCCAATTGGCAATTTATATACACACAATCCCAATGGACACCAAGCATTTTAAGTGAAATTGAATTGATCTAGCTTGGCATGAAGTTGTGAAGATAGATGTATTTTGTTATTTTATTTATCACATGTCTGCAGTGCATATATACAGATCACCATGATAATAGTGACAGATGCTCTTCCACCTCAGCTGGATTCTATAGTAAATGTATTGAATGCAGGGTAATTTAATTGTACTTTTTAAATTCATTACACATGGTCTGATGGTCTGATTTCATTGATCCAAGCTGACCAGTGATACTTCATTGCTCATATCTCTCATTTTGATCCACCAATTGAATATAGTGTGTGCCTTTTCATGTTAAATCCATATTTGTTTTATCTACCCAAGTCCTTTTAATGTTTAGCATGCATTAATTGATGGAATTGCTTCACTGATATTGATATTCATTCAGCAAACAACAGAGTTGGGCTCAATGAATCTATTTAAGAAAATTAAGACATCACAATATGTATTAGAGCAATATAATATTTTTTTATATTTCACCACAAGATAAGACCTACTTCAAAAGTTAGTCCTTGCATGTCTAAGAATTTCGGGCCCATTAGGCCCAGAGAACTGGGAGGGGGTGGTGGAAGATAATACATTTTAAGAAAGTTTGTTTAGTTTTGTTAAAGCATGATTGTTTTTTGATCAATCAGAAATCATTTGACAAACACAAGCCAAGTTCAGTCCCAGGTTGGAGAGCACTCTATCAAACTACACAGTGCATCAGCAAGGGAGCTTACTGATGCATCACTGATAGCAAACACAGAGAAACCCTCATCCCTTGTTACTGGCAGACCTAGTCATAAACAATCCCCTCCTAATAAATATTGCATTTTAACAAATGAAGGTTTCCCCGTATCATTTCTACAGAGCGTGCAATATTGATGGAGTGTTTTTAAAGACTATGGGATAACTTTCATGTATTACAACCATTAAAGATAGTTTATAAATGAGGTATGTTCTAGCTATTACTCCAATGGTTTAATGGATGTGATTGTAGATAGATACTTGTAGAGATCTCGAGGAAATAGCAATAGTTAGTGGTAAAACCAGGGTTTATTAATTTGTATAGATCTGAAGCTTGAAAACAGATCATGATTGGTATCAAGGATTCTGTGTCTGTTCTGGCAAACTCACTTGATGCAATCTATTGATGTTTTATGTTATAATTGTCAGAATTCACATTCATAGTAAATAGTGATAACACATTTAATGATATTCACCTGTAGGTGCAATTATACAATGCCTAATCCAGTTTCAGAAAATGCTATTGAGAGTTAGCAAATTGAAAATTTTCTTCTGCTTAAAATTCATTGGGTTGAGTAACCTTTTATTAGTGAGGCATGTAGCCAGCATTCTCATTTCATTTTCTTAATCTCCTTCCGTGAGAACTGGAATCTTTTTACTTGAATATATGTTCATCACTGTCTTTCTGTGCAAATTGTTTCTGAACTGTTGTCTTGATTTTCAAGTGCACACATTTTTTATTGATATACATCTTGTGTGGGTAATTCCTGTTGCGTTATGCCCACTTCTTTAATCTCGTTGTCCTGTATTTAATGACTTTTATGTAATCATCTCTAACACATTTCTGCTTTCAGGGCTGTGGAGTAAGGTTGAGATAAAACATTCAGGATGTCCAGCAATATCTCGCCAGTCAAAAGTTTGCCACTTCTCAATGCTTCACCAGGATCATCTCGCAAGATATCTCAAAACAACTCGAGACATCAGTTCAGACACAGCGAATCTGATTCTGACTCGGTAAGTACCATATCAACTCACTGAAAGCAAAACTCTCGTAGATTGAATAAAATGGTCTGTAACAGTTTACCTGTAAAGTACTCCAGGTGTATACCAGGTATATCGTTTGACTTTGAACCAGCATACAGAATATAGAAGTGAAGGTAGATGATTGAAACTGTTTTTAAACCCATTTACAGTCCCTCAACACTGCCACTGATTTTATTCGTCAATATTTCATTTCTGATTGATCTACATGAAATAAACAATGCCCTTGCAACTGCTTATAAAGACTGCAAGGATTTATGTTTGATAGAGACCCACTTATGTCTTTAACAGTTTTTGATCTTACAGTACTTAAGGAAAGGAAAAGATTTGAGTTGAAGTGTTTTTCTAATTTACAACTATTTCAAATTGTAAGTTATATCAGTTTCAAAGGTATATATATTGCACTGTTCGAATGCATTATCTAACTAATAATTCAGTCTCTGTTATTTCGTAAAGCACTCTTGGTTTAAAATTTTGTTGCACATTATATTGTGTTAATAAGATAATTGAAGTATTTTGTACTGATGATGGAAGATTCATCATCACAGCCAAAGTATTGATGCATTAAGTAACCTGAAGTTTTAATCACTAAGGGCTCTATAAGCAGGCATGAAGTCAGATTTCTGATTTGGTGTGAACAGCTGAGTCAATAAAATAGCCATTGATGAAATATGTTCAGATTTTGATATTGATTTTCTTCATAGAAATTATTTTTTTTTAAATTTTCATAATTCTCAGATATTGTAAACCCTATATATTTATCTTTGCTCATGTTTGTCAAGATTTTTGCTAAATAATAGTTTTGGGTTATGAATACACAGTCACATTCAAGATGTTTGAGACTTTTAACCCATGTTTGGTTTAACTTCAGAGGAGGAAGGTGGCTGGCCTATCTGTCAGCTCTATAAGTAAAGCCCTCATGCATGAGAAGGCTGTTCTTCAGCTTTATCCAGTGATGTGTCAATAAAGTAATGAATGCTCAGAGCAATGCTCCCACTGCAAGGGGCAAATGGCTGTTCATGAATTTTTTTGTCAACAAGTTCAACAAGTAGCCTACAAAAGGTTTACATTTTTACATATTGTTTGGTGAAAATGAAGAATTATCTATATTAAGTAATACACTTGCACTCTGAAATAGGAAATCTTAGGTTTTTGTAAACTCATCCTTCATCCTGATTGAATATCATGAAATTTACTTCCTTAAATCCCCGTCTGTAGGTAAACTTTGACGAGCTGTCCGTTGTGTTGAGTCAGTGTGTGGGATAGGGGTGTCGGGCCGGACACTGTCGTTGGTTAATTGGCAGGGGTCTCCGTGAGGCGCGTGTTGATTGTGTTTTACAGGTGTTAAGTTGTAATACACTGTCCTAGGAATGCTACATGGCAAGCAGGAGTAAGGTCAGTGATTGAGACATCCTGTAATACGTGACAGTGTGTGTTATTACAGCTCTCTGTTTTTCTTCTCTCTATCATGTCTATCAGGACAGACCTTCTGTATCTCAAATTCCCTATGATCATGACAGATAGAAAATATATTGATGGAAATTTGTGAAGAAGAAAACAGTGCAGTTTGTAATTAATACTTTGATAGTAAAAAAGTTATTCCCTGACTGATGGACTTAGACTGTGTACATCCAGGCTTAACAGAGGTTGTCAACCTGGGAAATAGATTGACTTGGTTGTTTACGGAAATGAAATACATGTATACTCGATTCTAAGTTTAGACTTTGATCATGAATCTCTCTGTGAAAACTGGTGTCATGTTTAAAGTCTCTTGTTCAATTCACTTTCACGGGAAATATTCATATACATAAAACAATAATATTTCCTTAGTGTTGCTTCATCCATGACATGTACTGTCTATGTACCAGTAAATACAAGGCCTAGTGTGGTGCATGCTCAGTACTTTTCACATTTTATGACTGTACAAATGGCATGTACCTTCCCCATCTCCTTAGCCTTCAGTATGTGAGAGGAAGTTGCCAAGGATAAAAACGAACCCATTGTGAGCTTTCAATGTGTTGAACATCCTTTTTCACTTAAATATTTTCATTCCACATTCTGTATCTTCCTAAGATTGATTACACAGACATTCACTAGATCCCTATTTATAGAATCTTCTAGTGATTATCTGACAATGAAAAATGTGGACAGGAAAAAAGAATTGGATAGGAAGTCACAGGTTTGAGGAAGTCTTAATGTAATGCTTTTAGGGTGGTTTTTTTTTCTAATCAAGATGAAGTATGTAAAAATTGTTTATGTTTCCCAGATTATAAGATAAATAGTTGTAACTTATTGTATTGTTTAGAATTCACATGAAAACTAGACTGGAATCTGTGATGGCACTAACTGTGGAATCTGTGATGGTATAACTGTGTTGGTTTGTTTGTAGGATGGGTCAGATGATGTATCGATCACAAGCTCTCAGGTGGACAACAGCAAAAGCTCCGCCCCCGAGAGACAGAACAGTACACACAAATCAACCTCCAGTAAAAAGTCCCGCAAGTCTCGGAAAACGCGACACCATGACTGGGAGATTCTGGAAGGACTGAAGGATGGGGTGCGGTGTGACCAGAAACCTGAGAAGTTCTGTGGCTTCTTGATGAAGCGACGGCGCTGGCCGCTCAAAGGATGGCATAAGGTATGATACAATCATATACAGGTGCGTTTATGGTATATTAAGGTGCAGGTGGTCACTCAGGGTATGATGAGGTGGCTGTAGTCTTAATACTTGATGTAGGAATCCACCCCCAACAAAATTAGTCCAGATTTATCCTTGCATGTTCTTGTGGTTCCTTTAACGGAAATTAATTTAAAATGATTCAAAATCATGATTTAGATTATGTTGAATGTTGTGTTAGTTAATTGATTTAAAAAAAAACCTGATATACATTTCTGACTAATATATAAGACATTGTCAAATAACAATCATATGTATACTGTTACACAGAGTGTTCTCCAGCTACAGTACTGTAGTCTATAATGTATTTAGGATCTTTTGTCACTTGTATAGAATTTTCACATTAATTATGCAACATGATGAGACATAAACATTGAGGCATCCGATATCCTCCTCTGTACTAAACAGCATGAACACAGTGCTTCAGTTTGTTGCTTCTGATCTCTGTAATCTCTGGTGTTCATTTGTTATATCTGGAAAGCTCATTTTGTCATATTGTTCCCTAATATAAATTGCATCTCCCGTTCAGAAAACCTTGACAAAGAACAGTCGAACAATTTTCCATAAATTGAGCACTTGTCTACATATCTGCTCCCACATCTTATTCGTTTTTTGTGCATTCTCATAATTTTGTTTATTCATTGTTTAAAAATGTATCTACAGTATATATTTATAATTAAACTTACACCTGGCATCCCTGTATGATATGTACTGTGGATGAACATACTTCTACATACTTCTAGGCCCCATATATCTACTAGCTGGTATGTGGGTAGTTAATGATTTAGATTATAGTAAATACACAGTACAATCTTTTTCAGAGATACTTTGTGGTAGAGAAGGGCATTGTTTACTATGCCAAATCCCCCTCAGATGTAAGTATCTCTATTTCCTTTTTAATGTTTAAACAATATCCAATTCAATGTTCACATAAAAGGATGCTTGCACTTCATAATGCTTTTAATCAACTAATTGCATTTCCAAGCATGTTGGTGGATTGATTGAAGTTAATTAATGACACCTGTCATATTGATAATTCAAAGACTCCTATTACACAAATACTAGTACCCTTACTGACATTATTTGTTTGGCTGTAATGGAACTGTGCTGAAAGACAGCAGTTTGGGTGAAATAAAACAACTTATAGCTTTCATCATGGCCACTATCTTGTGTGTTGCTTCTTCTCACAATAAAACACTAATTCAACTGTTCTTGCTTAATGATAATTAAACCAAAAACAGGTAGTGTAAAAAGACTTGCTCCAATTATTAATCATGCTAACAGTTTTAATGGAACACTCAGCAAAATTATGAGTGTGCTTATTTATGTATGTTTGAGGTGCCGTCATATTAATTTACTTTTTCATACTATGACCGATGACTTAAGCATTGCAATTTAGGTTAGAGGAATATCATATCGGTTCTCAGGAAATCTCAAAGACAGATCTTTCTGCAGAAAATGCTGACTAAAAATCAAATATGAAATAAATGCAGGAGACATTTTAATGATTGTTTCTGGTACTTAAAGAATTTAATTTCTAGTATTCAAGCATTTCAAGTGAAGGAATTTGTTGTTGAAGATATTTTAAGGTGATTTGTTCTAATTTCTGTTCCTGTACAGATACAGAAGGGGAAGTATCATGGCGTCATTGACACAGGGCTGGCCGTGGTCTCCTACAAAAATCCACGACGGATCGACATAGACGCTGAAGATATCGTGTATCACCTTAAAGTGAGTTATATGGAGTACTGCAGCTTCCATTTGAAGAATTATCACTTTGTAAATAGTGATACTCATAGAGTTATTGACCCAGTACATGGCTTTTTTTGGCTGTTGTGAAAATAAGATTATCTCAGAACAAACTATTTATGATGTTTGAATACTATTATCAGATTACGGCTTAATAAATATGCTTTGAATCAATGATACATTTAGTTCTAATGATTATTGAATTGAGTTTTTTTTTATAGATGAAAGACAAGAAGATGTTTGACGAGTGGCTAAATGTCTTCAAGCACCATCGACTGTACAGACAGCATGAGATTGCATACGGTACAAAGGAATCCCCCAAACTAACAGAAATTACCTCCCCTGTAGAAGATCTGAACAGGCCTTTCTCTCCAGGTACATAAATCCACAGTGTTGTTCTAGATTTATCCACTTTCTTTTGATATTATTCATATTTCTAAAGATGTCTCCTGAATCTCTTAAATCTTGAGAATCCAATTCAAAAAACTTTATTGCCCATTAAAAATATAGGAAAATTATTAATGGAACTTACCAAAGTATGAAATAGTTAGATATAGTTGCAACCAGAAAATTGATCATTATGCATACTTACACTTAACATTTTTTATTTGCAATGTAACATTCACTCATGAGAATGAATAAGTTAAATATATAGTTTGTCATGATGTTTTGTGTGAGCAGGTATGAATCTACCGGGGTCCCTCAAGAGGGAGAGACATTTGATGGGCTCCAGTGAGGTGATCCCAGTCATGAGGAAGTCCAGCTTCAAGAACCAGAGCTCGTCCCAGGGGCGGGTCGCCACCTGGCTCCTGGACACTGCCGGATTTGAACAGTGCAGTAAAGGTGTGTACAAAGTAATGGAACAATGCTGTTTCAAAATTGTGTTTAGTATCCCCCTCAATCAGGCTTGTGAAAAAGATATTTTTATCCCGGTTCTAATATGCTGTAACACAGTTGTGATTATAAAGCAATAACTTACCACTATGAATTATCGCTAAGGAGGTATGGGGCACCTATCAATATTAATGTGGATAAAAATGCTGCACTATAATCAAAATATTTTCACTGGTTTGAATTTTCAAATTTTTACAATATATGACTTAAAAACATGTTATAAAAGTTTATAAAAATTGTTGGAAAGGTAAAAATCATAAAAGCTTTAGTGGGATTTGAACTTGACATACTGTACAGATTTCTAGTTACAGCTCCAAAAATCTGGTTCTGTCTAAAAATCATAAAAGCCCCAGTGGGATTTGAACTCTTGACATACAAATTTGTAGTTACAGCTCTAACTGAGAGTGCTATGCTGGTAGGTAACCGTTTTGGGAAAGAAAACATCTTTAAAATTATACTTGATTTTATTGTTTATTTTGATAGGAAGAATGTCACAATATGGATGTGTCCCATACCACCTTAAATTGACTCATAGATATCACAATGAGGGCCAATTTGTTAGATAAATCATTTCAATTGTTTGATAGAAGTTATTTGATAGTGCTTGTAAGGACTGTCTTAATGCTTAACATATTTAGAAGAAATATTCTTAAAGATTCAAATAAAAATTGTGTTAAAATATAGCAGCATTGTAAAATTCCTATATTATAATGAATGGTCCTGTTAAAATGAATGCTGAAATGAACTTGGTACAATGTGAGACAGGCTTTGCTGTTGTTGATGATTTTGTCAAATCTGAACTTATCTACAGAGATGAAGGACACTCAGAAACTACTGTGTGACCTTAGAGAGGATCTACATCTGCTGAAAAATCTTCCTCTAGCTTCAACCCAAGAGGTCAGTAGATTCTGTGTATGCGTGAACCATTTCTGAATGACAGTTTGCATGTATATATTAAAATGTATTTCAAAAGATTGCTTATTAATGAAACAAAAAAAAGAGAAACATTTTTATATTTATTTTGTTTTGTGTGTCATATTAAGATTAAAGAACCAGAGATTGCGGACAAGAAGAAGTTGAAGGTTCTGGGACTGAAGAGCTCCAGAAAGAGAGATAAGAAGAGTGACAGCTCGGTCGTCACCGACAGCAGTCCCGTATGTACTGTGTATCTGTCAATGGTTTTGATGCAAATCTCTGGCAAAAACAAACAGATCAATAAAGTCACTGATTTTATCTCATAAAGTACTGAATCTGGTGTTGTTTAATTTTGCTAGGAATACTTTTGCTATCATTTTCTTATTTGTTCATATTAAAGTGAAAGCATTTATGATTAAAATTGCATGCAAAGTGGTTAGGATAAATAGAATATTTATATTCACCTGACCTTATCAGTGACTGATCTCCAAAACAATTTGAAAGTTTGAAATCTTAAACATCTTATTGATAACACTCATTCAAAACTGTGTCTTATTTCTGGAACGGGGATAACTTTCAGACCACAGCAACTCCCCCCTCCCCGGGGATTGATACTGTCCAGATGAGGAACAGCAGCTCTAACCCAAATCTAATCCAGTACGCCAACGACCACACCAACCGTCCCCGCAGCATGCCAGACCATGTGATCGTCTCCAGTGCCCACGAACAGCACATCAACGAGATCAAGCTGAGGGAGGATTTCTGTACCAAGGCGGACAAAGGTCAGTGTCAGCTCACCTGTCTACAGGTATCATGGGGGGGATCCAGAGTTATGTACCAAGGCGGACAGAGATCAGTGTCAGCTCACCTGTCTACAGGTATCATGGGGAGGATCCAGAGTTATGTACCAAGGCGGACAGGGGTCAGTGTCAGCTTACCTGTCTACAGGTATCATGGGGGGGGATGCAGAGTTATGTATCAAGGTGGACAGAGGTCAGTGTCAGCTTACCTCTCTACAGGTGTGAGGGGAAAGTCAGCTCTGTCTGAACTGTGTTACCAAATGAAGGGTTGACTGTCAAAGGAGAAGTGATCTACATTAATTGTTTAATTTGTAACCTTTCCTCTTGTGAATATGGTATTTGGTTCACAGTTGAGCGAGGATATTGACTGAGACAAAGTTTTATTCAGGATCTTCAAGATATATTCATTGACATCATTTTACTTGTAATGTGTGATCTTTGTAGTTCACCAAGAGGTTTTTACATTATTTACCTGTTACTTGTACCAATGATTTTTGTAGTTCAACATTTACCTGTTACCTGTGATCCTTGATGTACAACACTTTACCTGTTACCTATTATTTTGTAGTTCATCATTTACCTGTAACCCGTGTTCTTTGTAGCATGTCATTTTACCAGTTACCTGTGATATCTTTGTAGTTCATCAGAACCTGAAGTCCTTGCTACACATCATCACCACAGAGAGGGAGCGACTGAAGACGGCACTGGAGATGGACAGCGACCTTGCCCTGCCCTCCAGCGCTGTAGTCAGCTTGAAGCAGAACCTGCATGAGGTAAGGGTCCTACAGAGTACAGTCCTTGTGACCTAGTTAGTTTAAGGTGATACTGTTGAAGAAGGAATTGTTGTGTTTTGCAGGCTATCCGACAGAATACAGATCTTAAGGCAAGGCTGAGTAGGATCCATGCAGACTCTTTGGTGACGTCGTATCCGGACATCAAACAGACACCCTCATCTCCCATAATGTCTCCTAACAGTGAACACAGGGTTAGTCATACTCCATGATAAACCTTAAACCTGTTTCAATCCAAATGTATGTGTTTGTTAATGCTTATGAACAGTAATCAATCAAAGGAAGTGAAAGTAGATACTTGTACATGTATAATAAATTTTAAAAATATAGTTCTGTTTAATATGTAAGGTTTTTGTGGCCATTATAGAGCTGAGTTTTTCCATTTCATATTTCTTTGATAAAATAATCAATATGAGTACATTTGCTGTTGTTGATGCTTTGTGTGTAATTTGCAGGACCATTCAAACCTGACCAAGTCTACATCCCTTGACACCTGCTCTATGTCCGAGTATTATGATGCAGAGGAGGAGAACAGGTCTGGGTCAGAGTCCTCATCAGAGGTCAGTGGTATTAAATAATTGTTATAGTATGAGGACCAAGTGTCTGGGTCCTCATCAGAGGTCAGTGGTATTATTGTTGTAAAATGAGGACCAAGTGTCTGCACACTCATCAGAGATCAGTTATTGCATTATCATTGTAACATGGGGATATAGTGTCTGGGTCCTCATCTGTAACATTGATTCCTTATCAGAAGTCAGTTGTTTTGATGTAATCAAGTTGTAACATATGGAACAATAAGTTGGAGTCATGTTTTTAATAATAAAAGTCACTCAGTTCAACTTTTAAATGTAGATCAAGTTTCTTAATCAGATTAAAACAACATTGAATTCAGTTGTATTCAGTGCTGTAACGCAGGACTTGATGATAATCAAGGTCTTGTTTTCTTTCAGAGGACAGATGAGGACGACATCTCCAGTGAGAATGATGACACAGAGTACAATGCAGCCCAAAGCGGTAAGTTTCTCCCCGGTCAGGGATTTGATTGGCCCCGAGTGTTGATATTGTGAACCTGAATAAGTCATCGTTGTAACCTGTCCTGTGTTAGTATTGATTAATTGTGTTTGACTTGTTGTAGTGTACTGTCTTATTTTGGATAGAAATTGAAACTGAAATCTGGTTAAATTTTAAATTGTAGCAATTGTATGGGTTTCTCAATTGAAATTGTTTTCAATGTAATTTTAATTTCAAGCTGTAATATCAGCAATAAATTACACATTTGGATGCAATAATTAAGTATCTACTCTTTTTGATGTTTTAAAAAGTAATCAAAGTCAATCTGAATTGAAAGCTTCCTGATATTTCCCCTATCTATGTATTGTACAGTGTATTGTTTGTTGTGATGTTCTCTGTATATAATGGATACCGGTAACATTGGAAAAGTGTGTGATTGTTGTCACAGATTTGATGTTGTAAGGTAGTACGTAAATGTTACCCCAGACAAAATAGTTTCTGATATATCAATGTTGTTGTTTGTAAATGCCTCACAGATTTTCTAGATGGTAAGTTTGATTTTCAGCTTATAAGATATTCAGATTTATTAATCCTCAGCACTCCAGTACTGTAGAGTATTCATAGCTCTGATACTTGGTTTGATCAGTTGTTATTACAATATTTTGATTTTCACTGGACATCTGCACTAACATTATTCTTTGAATTGGTGAAACTGTTTGTGAAGTGCTGAGACAATGATTTCATAAGATTTTCATGTTGTCTGGAGTTCTGAATCAGTAAATTTATTGATTTAATCATTTTAATAATTACACATACTTGTCCATGTAACATTTGAAGGAGTAGGGTGATTTAACCATGCATCGGACACATACCTTGGATCGGACAACTTTGTTTATAAATATACAAATAAATGTGCATGCGCTCATGTGTTGTTTCGTATATTCCTGAATTAGAACAAATGAACTTTATCATTATTAAGAATTTGACAGTCACATTGTCAAAGAAATAGCAATATAGACATCGTAAAATGACATCAAATACGCCATTATTGAAAATTTAGTTACGAAGATTTTACACTAAAGCATTATTTGAATGTTGTGCGTTTGATTGTGAATTAGTGAAAATGCACTCTCTGCCTAAAATAAATAGAAAGAAGTAAGTTTTGAAACAAAATTTGATTAAAATAAGTCCAAGAAATTTGAACAATTAATGTCAAGGTCATTATTGCACCTTATGTTCATTTCACCATGGATCGGACAAAAGTTAATCATGCATCGGACAGTTTTCACTGCATGATTTTTTCTAATAATATGGATATTATGTGCCCATCCCTTGTGATATACTTTAAATGTGAAGTAAAATATAAATTAAAAAAATAATTGATACAAACATTTTCCTCAAACCACTTAAAAATCGAGTTTTACGGACAAACCCTTTTTAGTCCAAAGTTCCTGTAGGAGCTGGCACGATAAAGAACCCCTTATGATAAATATTCCTTTAAACAGAAGCACTAGTCTAAATTCCTATATGTAGATTTAAGGACTTACATTAAAAGAAATATGATTTGCAATTGAATAAATTAATATTTCCGAACCTTTGTATTTTTGCATTAAAACCAGAAAATGTTGTTATTTTTAATCTCTACTGTACTGCTATAGCTGTCCGATGCTTGGTAAATATTGTCCGATCCATGGTGAAATAGTTCAACGCTTCATTAATTTGCTTTATTTTCTACATTTTTAACAATTTCACAATTTTTTCTTCAATAATTAAGCAAGGGGAAAACCTGCAACTTTTAAAACAAGTTTTATTTATATTTGGACGATATTTGATGCGTGAACAAAGGGAAAAATCCAAAGGTGTCCGATGCATGGTGAAATCACCCTACTGTATGTAACAAATACTCACATGTATATTATTTAGCTTATACATTTTTCTTTACACACTTTAAGATGCATGTAATGATATTTATGAAATATTATAGTAATACATCTTATAATTTGTAACAGTAAGTCATAAGTAATCAGATTTTGAAAATAGAAAAAGTTCAAAATACATGTATGTTTACACTCACTTGCTATGTGTATCAGTTTTTTCTTCTTTTTTCCCATAGATCTATATTACATTGAAAACAAACCTAATTCTTAAAATCTGTTCAGAAATGAATTTGGAACAAGGAACAATTTTTTAAGAGAAAAAAATAGCTAATATTATTGAAATACATGTACATGAATATGTAATGAAAAGATTTATAAATTATCTACTTTTGGCATGTGAGTGTGTTTTGTACTAAGAATTTTATATGCACAGTAACAATTTCAAAACAGTCAATATTACCATACAGAAGTTGCCTATTCATGAAGTTATGTGTAGGTAAAACAGCAAGATCTAACAATTACATCCTGTGACAAAACAAACAGGAATTGTTTGTCACTGAGTAAATAGTCTATCAGGTGGTACACTGTATATCCAAGTTACTAGTATTAGCTCATCTGTTGCCTTTACCATCAGTGTTGATGTCAGAATTTTTAAATTAAGTTGAATTTCTTTAGGACTTATGTTGAAGTTTTTCTTTGATTTTGTAGATAAGTGTAGATTATTAATTTTTTTCATTATATCGACATGTATGTTCCAGGGATGGGGTAATTGAAAAAAGTATTTGTAATTGAGTGTAATTAATTACTTTTTTGAACATACTATGTTCACTCAAAATCTACCATTATTTTTTTTACACCTTGCAGTTTATTACACAACACACTTAGAGCCGCTTAATAAAACAAGTTTATTTGAAACCTAATGAAATGAATAACAGTACATTCTGAAGAGACTTGCATGACTCAAGGCCCATGCTAGGTTTTTGGTTTCTCTCTTCCAGTATCAGAAGACCAACTGTCTGTGTCGTTTGAGACGGGACGTCGATCCAAACTTCCTGTTCCCAAGCCGGACTCCGGGGACATCAGTTTGTGGAACATCCTGTACAAGAACATTGGGAAGGACCTGACCAAGATCTCCATGCCTGTCACTCTGAATGAACCACTGAGTATGCTGCAGGTCAGTGGGTCAATATGAAAAGGCGGCGTACAACTAGTCACTGTTATAGAATCATATTCTGTATCATATATTATGTTCGTCCTGCAATGCAATAAGCAAAGATTAAGATTTTACAGTAGATTTTTGAGGGAGAAAATGACATCTTTATAGAGTAAAACAATTTCTTTGATTTTATTATGTAATATATTTTATATGAATTATGATTTTTAAATAACAGATATCTACAGCTACGTGTATATAAAATTATTAGGAATTTACCCACTAGAAATGTATTGGCTCACAGCAACAGCTTATCTTGTATTAGTCATCATTTAAAGTTGCAAAATAAAATATGATAAGGAAATAAAAAATAAATCACAGAATAAAACTTTTACAACCAGACTAACATCGTCATTGTCTGCAGCAGGCTCCACAGCCATAGAAGTAAGAACAGCTCACTTCTGATCTCAGTCTCACATTTCCACAATATATACAGTGTATGCTTTATGTAAGAGTGAGACTTGGATCAAAAGTTTTATAGCCCTGATACCAGTACTTTATACAGCTTAGGACTGTAAGTTGTTGTTGACATATTGTAGAGATTATGTGAGGAGATGGAATACAGTGAATTGTTGGACCGAGCCGCAGAAAACCAGGACCCCTACCAGAGAATGGTCAGAATCCATAGCTACATTTAATTAGATAACTACAGACTGTTAGTCTTGATTCTGTAATTCTCAGTCTACTACTGCTCCTCTCTATGTGTTTTTTCTCTCCCTTAGATCTGTATAGCTGCTTTTGCTGTCAGTGGGTACGCTAGTTCTGGGTACCGAGCAGGACACAAACCATTCAACCCTATCCTGGGGGAAACCTACGAGTTAGTGAGGGACGACAAGGGATGGAAGTTCGTGGCTGAACAGGTAACCAGGTGTTGCAGCAAAACTTGAATAATTTTCTCGAGAATACTGGTAGTTCTTTCATTAAAACATCGTTATTACGTGTACTTATAAGAAACACACTTGGCAATGCAGGTTTTTGTTAAATGAAATTATTTTCATTATGATAGATTAACAGTTAATATAATAAAGTGAATTAGGAATACTTAACAGCTGCAAGTTGCCTTAGGTGTAGGTCCTCAGAAGACTAATAAAATGATGAAGCTTTCTGAGTATGTTATGACAAAACATTTTGTGCTTTACTGTCCAGTGTATGACAATCTTCGATTTCAATATTTTGATATTTTTAATGATAAATTATACTCTGATAGTGATCCCATTAAAGATATTGTTAATCCATGTAATTATAATGCTACAAAATGTCTATGTGTCTACTAAGATAAATGATTTATGCAGAGATAACAGTTTTAGGGACTATAAAAAATTGTATGAAATTGTTGTGCATGCTATAGCCTTTAAATTATAATATTCTTTTGTCTGTCATTTGATTTCATTTTGACTGTATGCCAACATGGTCATGTCAATTAACTGAATTGAATTGTCATAAGTACTTGTGTATTGACAGGTGAGCCATCATCCTCCGGTGTCGGCCTGTCACTGTGAATCCAAGAACTTCTCTCTCTGGCAAGGTGGGTGGCTATGTATCATAAAATCTGCATTCTTTAAAATTACATTTTCATTTCACCAGAAGGATATTTTTACATAATATGTTTACTTTTCAGATACCAGAATAAAAACCAAATTTTGGGGGAAATCGATGGAGTTTCAGCCTGTGGGACACGTGAATGTTTATCTGCCAAAGTAAGTCACAAATATTGTATCTCCTGGTAAAATTGTCCAGTTTTATGTAGGTCAAATTTTGTAGTTCCCCTGTACTTTAGTCAAGAAAAAAAGTATCTAATACATGTATATATACTTTATACACTGACATTATAATATTCATGGTTTGTGGATATACATGTATGTAAATTACTTGTAAAAACAGCTCGCAAATGTCAATAATCCCTTTAAACATCTGTTTATCGATAACTAAATAGTTGTGAGGATGATGAAATAAAGGAGATCTATTTTGTTGTTGGTATTTTACACAGGTATAAAGAGCATTATTTATGGAACAAAGTGACAACCTGTGTCCACAATCTCCTGGGGGGTCAGCGCTGGGTGGACCAGTATGGGGAAATGCAGATCAGGAACGGAGGAATCACCTGTAAACTCACATTTAAAAAGGTACGCACAAAAAGATATATACACATCAGTATTAATGTGAGTAAATGTACAGTGTAGATCGGTGTTTACGAAATATAAACACATTAACTCTAATCTGTAAAAGGCTAGACTTACTCTTAAGATAAATGTATATCAACACCTGCTTTATTAATTATAATCAGTGCACTCAATCTGGAAAGGAAGAAAAACATGAACATTCATATGTATTTTACCTTTAGTGGGATGTATTTTATTTGACTGTGAGTCAGTAGAACTAGGTACAGGTAATTACAGGTGTATGTATTGTTTTGTAGGCCACACAGTTCTCATCTCGTAGACATGAGGTGTATGGACAGATATTGAGTCCTGATGGAAAGGTTGTCCACAATTTGTTTGGGAAGTGGAATGAGGCTCTGTATTACGGACATGCTCCAAGTTCCCGCTGTATATGGAGGCCAGGTTAGTGCCAATAATCAAAGAAACTCGCACACCACTACTGTATATATGTATAGGGATAATTTTAGTCTTAATTTTTTGCAAAGTTTGTGTGTAAGCCAGGTCAGCATCAACAAAAACTCCAGAAGACTCGTGTACCAAGTTATTTGTTCAACCTTTCATTATTGCTCCATTTAACTACATGTACTTGATGTAGTCACTGTAGTAAACAAAGTACTGAAATACTGACGGGAGTTGATTTTATTGATTATCATTTATTTTAAAATCAACTTATCTTGAGTGGCAATTAGTTTCTAGTTTGTATATAAATTATGCACTTTTTTATAATATGAATTTTAATTAGACTATTCATACAAGAATTTAGAGAAACCCCATATGAATCATGTTGTGTAATATTTAAAGATAGATTTCAAACTATGTGTTAGTAATCGAAACAATTCTAAAAATTGTATGGATCCAAGCACTATTGATATTGAACTCCAGTCTCGTTCAACCAGACTCTCAGCTGTCTCCGTTAATCTCCGACAAGCAAGAGAGCCTCTCCGTTTGTCGGAGATTTACGGAGACAGCCGAGCTTTTGGTTGAATGAGACTATATTAAACTCTGGCGTAGGAATACAGGAGACTACATGAATATCTAAATTGTTCGTATTATATAAAATCTTACTATTTTCAAAGTGTTTATAGAGAAGTTTCCTTGAAAAACAAAGCTTCAGCATACATTACATCGAAGTTTTCTATTATATTCAAGAACTAAGACTTGTCAGCGGTGATGATTTGTGCTTAGGTCCAAACACTGTTTCACTTTTGGTTTGTCAGAGTGACTGCATAGGAGAGTTAATTAAAATCAACTCCCAAAAATGACTTCCATATATACTAATATACTAGTATTTAAAATAGGCCAAGAATTTCTTACCTATATGTATACAGTGTAAAAATGACCATCATTCATTATTCATGTATTAATATGAACAGTTTGTGCATTGAAAAAAAAAATGGTTTGAATTTTCAGGAGCCATGCCTGATGATTATGAGCTGTACTATGGGTTCACTAGATTTGCCATTGAGCTGAATGAGTTGAATAAAGATGAAGCAAAGTTCCTGCCTATCACAGACACCAGATTCAGGCCAGATCAGAGGTGGGTAAAGTGAGCAATCAGGATTAGAGGGGGTTAAAATTAACTTTGAAAATGAGATTGTGTTATATGAGCAATAAGGATCAGAGGTGGAAAAGGTTAGCTACAATGGTCAAAGTTGTGTAAAGTTAGCTATGAGGGTAATTGATGGGTAAGCTAAGAGCTGAGGATCAAAAGTAGTTAAAATTTAAAGTAAAGTTAGGATAAGAGGTGGGTAGCTATAATGGTCAAAGGTGGATTAAGTTAGCAATGAAGATCTGAGGTGTGTATAGTTAGCTATAATGGTCAAAGGTGGCAATGAAGATCCCAGGTAGTAAAGCAGTGATGTAGAGACCCTGTATACTCCATACACAGTCAGTACAAGCTATAACTCTCTTTGAGCAATATGGCATCATTCTTGAGTATTATGATGTCATTTTTTTTTACCCAGAATAAAACTTATTTACCTAACCTTTTATTTTTATTTTTCATCATTTGCCATTTATACAAAGGCAGTCGGTAAGATATTATTAGTTACATCTTTGGAGTTGAACAAATATGGTTTATACGTGGCAGTAAATTCCATATGGGGCGAGAGCGGAGCTGAACGACCACAGATAAACCATATTAGGTCAACTACAAACCATGTTACTAATAATACAGTTGAACTTCATTATCTTGAACACTGATATCTTGATTACAATGGATATGTCAAAGGGATTTGTAAGTCCCAACCACTTATTTTTTAAGTATTTTTCACTCGATATCTCGAATACTCGGATATCTTGAAGTTTTTGAACAGTCCCATTTAGGTCGAGATAAAGAAGTTTGACTGTATATGGCTTAATTGATCATTCCTGATGGTGATGTAAACTCTCTTAAGGTTGTTGGAGGAGGGTGACATACAGGGATCAGAGGAGGAGAAGAAAAGGGTGGAACAACTCCAGAGGGATGAGAGGAAAGTACGGGAACAGCAGAAGATCAAATATGTGTCCCGCTGGTTTAGGTAAGAATTCCAGTAATAATACAAGATCATCACAAAAATACAAATTATTTAATTGATTTTGGTAAGAATTCTGGAGAAAGATGGAATAAGAATAACCTTCATAAATATATGTATTAGTAAAAGTTTTATTTACTAAGTTCATTAGATTTATTTTAACTTTTTCAGCAAAGTGGATGACAGTAAAGACCATGACTGCTATGAATTTAACTGTAAATATTGGGAAATGAAGAGAGACCCAGGGTTTGACAAACTTTCCCTTCCGAAGCTTTGGTGAAATGGAGAGATAATGCAGAGATTATTTATAGATCTACACATTTATCTACTTACTGCTCAGGATCTGTTAGTCGTCAGATTCATTGTTTAGTAGTTTCAGAATGAAGATTAGGAAATGATGATATTGTGTAACGAAATTCTGGAATAGAAATGTCACCTTTGATGCTCTATTAAGACATACTATTGAGGTTGTGGTGATCTAAAGACTTGATGCCAAGTCTGATAAGGAATAAACTCACTATTTAGGCTGTGGTGATCTAGAGACTTGATGCCAAGTCTGATAAGGAATAGACTCACTATTTAGGCTGTGGTGATCTAGTAACTTGATGCCAAGTCTGATAAATATTCATAATTTGGTGATCTAGAGACTGATTCGTATACCACAGAGTGTTTGTTTAGGTTCGGTAGTCTAAAAACTGGATCCTGAACCTCTGATAATCTATAGACTCCATGAGTTTAGCCTTTGAAAAACTTATCAATCACTTCTTAGACTCGGGGTACCTCAAAGTTTCCACTTCAAACATTGTGAGTTCATCGCCTTCAAAGCTTTCATGATCTATCATTATTGCTATCTATGAAGGTCATAGCAATTTAAGATTTGTGCTTTGATTTTACCTACACAATATTGAATTTCCAATATCTACCTGTGTAATAATAATCTAGACAAAGTTTTGCTTTTAAATATTGACTATAACACAATTATTGTATTGTCTTTATTAAACAACCATTTTGATGGGGTTATCACGTAGAATTATCAATTTATCATATACATGTACCTAGTTCCTTTTGTTGAATTCAGTACTTATTGCGAATGTTTGTAAGGGCATTCAATGAACAATACAGATCTTCAATACAATGTATCAGAATCTCAGATGGTCTCTTTTTTGTTTAACTTTTATAAATTTGTTTGAAATGGATTGTGTACTTTTATAAGTGAATATAAATTCTCCTCTTCGCGTTAGGTGCAATGTTGTAAAGTATTAATCATGTCTGCAGTGAAAAAGCTATCATTTATTGACTGACATATCATTTCTCTGAATCTCTCCTTAAATATTCTGATGATATGAATACACGTTTTGTTGTGATTTGCTTGTTATATTTATATTCCAGTGTTATTTCATTGTTATGCATTTTAGCATACAGATATGTTATGAACTGCATATTACTGCCTATGTACTGCATATTACCCCCAACAGAAGAATGGTTATAATACTATTACCGGATTGTTATTTATTTCTATCAGTGTATTATTAACAAAATTGTTATAACTATATTGTGCAATACGTACTAATATACAAATATCTGTTTCATCAGAGCTATTTTTAGCCTTGAGTTTGTGTTCCTCACATGTAGACCATCTGTGATATTGGGCGAGTGGGAGAAATGTTTATATAACACATGTAATTTTTTTGTTATTCCTGAACATTCCAGTTTTCCAAAGGGTTTTAGATAAGACTTTGTTGTCTGTATCATATATGTTGTGTTTGAAATGTGGAATTTTTCTATATTCATGACAACACATCAATGATATTAGAAACTGTTCAATGTTCACGTATTGTGAAGTTGTAACATTATTAGACTACCTGTTATTTGCAGTATTGCACTTTTTAGTTTTACCAAAAGTTTAAATTTTTCAATGACATATTTTGCCAAAAACATTATACATATGAACTATGGAATGCTCTGTCATTATTTTGCATTATCAACTCATTTTGTCATTTGTCTTTGATGAATTACTTAATTGCATTTTTACTCTCAACTTTAAAGTATGTTAAAGGAATTTTTTTGATTTGATTTGAACATATTTTATAATGCAAGTACGTGTTTTTATTTACATAAAAGGATTAGACAGCAGGCAATGCCTATATAAGCTCTCTCCATAAAACATTAGGAAATTATCAATTTAAGGGGGTTTTATTTATGAAAATAAGTTACAACTCAAATTATAAGAGAGAGATTCATTTGATAACAGGAATGTACAATGGTGTCATTATAAGTTACTAAGTAGTTTCTCATTGTTCAGGATATTTCCTTCCTCTAGATTTATATCGATAATAAAAACTTCACTGTGTGATGAAATACTTCCAGGTAGATCAGATCATTTCAGGCTCTGAATACAACATAGTTTTCTTCTGAGATTTCAGTGTACACATTTTCAGTAGTTAGGTACCTAGTAAATATTGAACTGTAGTGGAAGTAACTGGATTTATTAAGTATCCTGTATAATCACCAGCAATAACAACATGTAGTGTTTATGATAAGGATCTTACTCCCATATGTGTGGTAAATGTAGGATGGTCAAGTGTACAGAATGGAGTGTGGTGAATGTAAGGTGGTCATGTGTACAGAATGGAATGTGGTAAATGTAGGATGGTCAAGTGTACAGAATGGATTGTGGTTAATGTAGGATGGTCAAGTGTACAGAACGGAGTGTGGTAAATGTAGGATGGTCAAGTGTACAGAATGGAGTGTGGTAAATGTAGGATGGTCAAGTGTACAGAATGGAATGTGGTAAATGTAGGATGGTCAAGTGTACAGAATGGAGTGTGGTAAATGTAGGATGGTCAAGTGTACAGAATGGAATGTGGTAAATGTAGGATGGTCAAGTGTACAGAATGGAGTGTGGTAAATGTAAGGTGGTCATGTGTACAGAATGGAATGTGGTAAATGTAGGATGGTCAAGTGTACAGAATGGAGTGTGGTAAAAGTAGGATGGTCAAGTGTACAGAATGGAGTGTGGTTAATGTAGGATGGTCAAGTGTACAGAATGGAATGTGGTAAATGTAGGATGGTCAAGTGTACAGAACGGAGTGTGGTAAATGTAGGATGGTAAGGTGTACAGAATGGAGTGTGGTTAATGTAGGATGGTCAAGTGTACAGAGTGGAGTGTGGTAAATGTAGGATGGTCAAGTGTACAGAACGGAGTGTGGTAAATGTAGGATGGTAAGGTGTACAGAATGGAGTGTGGTTAATGTAGGATGGTCAAGTGTACAGAGTGGAGTGTGGTAAATGTAGGATGGTCAAGTGTACAGAATGGAATGTGGTAAATGTAGGATGGTCAAGTGTACAGAATGGAATGTGGTAAATGTAGGGAGGTAAAGTGTACATAATGGAGTGTGGTAAATGTAGGATGGTCAAGTGTACAGAATGGAATGTGGTAAATGTAGGGAGGTAAAGTGTACATAATGGAGTGTGGAAAATGTAGGATGGTCAAGTGTACAGAATGGAATGTGGTTAATGTAGGATGGTAAGGTGTACAGAATGGAGTGTGATAAATGTAGGATGGTCAAGTGTACAGAATGGAGTGTGATAAATGTAGGGTGGTGAAATGTTCAGAAAGGATCAAAAGTGGCAAGTATAGGTTACACCTTCCTCTTGTTCTGTTTGGAGTGAATATCAGTTTGTGATTTTACATTCCTTGTTTTAGTGGGTTTCATAAGGACTTTTTGAGACTTGATTCATGGTTAACTCAGCATCATGGTTTATCATTGTGTGTATATTGCACTGGAAGTTTTTTTTTTTAAATATAAAACATTGACCCAACATAATATGCTTTTTTGTTTGAAAAATTGCACCTAATAAAAGAAATTATCAAGACAAACTTGTTAGAGTTTTTATATTAAAAGATCAAAGATTTCTAAGGTTGCATATGGGCTTGAGAATTTTATGAAATTTATAATAGAACAAATAAAAAATTAAGATTTCAAAATCTCAGAATGATGCAAAGTACCATGGAAAGATTCTGAAGAAAAGTAGTCAATTGGTTTTCCTCAAAGAATACAGCACAGAAACAAAAATGTTCAATTTGGGTCAAGGAATAGGAATTACTCTAAAATGAACAGAAAAAAATATATATTTGAAGAATAGCTGTTCAGAGGACAAGATGTACATTTTTATGTAACATATCAACCTTTTCTTTGAAGTTGACTTAATTCTTCTTCCTTTTTACAATTAAATAAAATGATTGCCCTTAGAGAACTTCCTCTTTGTACCTTTGTGGACTCAATTAAAATTAAGATATTATAACAGAATGTTTTTCTTTTCTATTTTCTTTATAATCTTAAATGGTTTCTTTTAAACTAAGCTATAACCAGTAAATGCAAATGAAGAGTTAGTGATGGTAAATATCAGATATCCCTTCAGAGAGTGAAGGCAAGCTTGTAGGAGGGGTGAAGGTCAGAAAATTATGACATGGTTCAATTTCCCAAACAAAGCTGCACTTTTGTAGGAACTAAGATAAAAATACATCTCGTAAATCAGAAACAATTTGTTTTACATTCTGAAACCTTCCTCCATGCATGAGGCACACAGAGATAGTGCTTATAGTATTTTGCTATATTTATTAATACACACTTTTTCCTAAATTATTTTTGCATGGAGAGAAGTGCATATTACACACCAAAGCTCACCTCGGATCTCTATTTTAGAAGCTAAGCAGATGAGGGTCATTGACTCCCCTGGATTGGACACCCGTCCATCACAATTTTACCCCCCAGCATAAGCTGGTTCCCCACTGCAGCTGGTTGGAATGAGACAATGCAGATAAAAAGCCTTGTCTAAAAACACAATATTATACAAAATCCAGGGTTCACAATGGGCCTTGAAGCAACATGCAACCTTTGAGTAACTGGCCTGATAAACACCTATGACCAATGAGCCAGATGCTTTGCAATCTGAGCTAAATGCAAATACCGGTATATGGAATTTGGAATGTCAAAGTCAAAAGTAAAATCAAGGCAAGAAAATTACAATATTGTTGAATTGTTCTCACCTAACAAAATCTCTATTTGAATTTTGATACACATATAATGACAATTTCCTATGAATCTCTTCAATTCTTTATTCTTATGCAACAGGGAAATAACATTGCTTGCCATCACATTGTTTTTATGTTGATTTAATGAGCCAACAGAAAATAAGGAATGAGGAATAAGGTCATTGGATAGGGCAAGTTGAGAAAAATTTGACAGATTTTGATAATTTACAGCAAAATATTCATGTGTGAAGCTTTGAGAAAAAATAATATCTTGAATACTTTATTCATTGAAGATCAATGCAAAACAAGAAATAGTCAAAGGTAAGGTCAAGGTCACAAACTGATGATGGAAAGTTGATTTGCTCTCACCTGGGCTGCGTTCAAGATCGTAGCAGCTAGCCTAGCCACTAGGTCGTAGATATCTAGGTCTATAGAACGGACCGATAAGTCTCAGATTTTAAGTTGGAAATATTCAACTAAAGACTAATTACATGATTTGTTAATTTCAAGCGGAAATATGCATGTTAAAATTCATTATAACTTAAAGAATGAACAAAATATCACTAAATAAATATATTTCACGTTTGTTACTATAACTATATATTATAATGTAACTATGTAACTATAATGTGGCCATCTTGAATTTGATGCCTAGCATAAAATATTTAGGCTACGAATATCTACATACTAGCGGCTAGGCTAGCTTACTGTTCAACTATGTAGCCCTACGTAGCAGCTACAATCTTGAATGCAGCCCAGAACTCATCTTTATGTGAATTTGATGAAAATATCTTTTAACATTTTCTTAACAATGTTACCCATGTGGACATTGCCTCCACTGGGAGTTATCACAAACAAAATTGATTATAAACTTGGAGTTCATCATAACAATATTAATCGATTTTGGTTTATCTGAATTTAAGCTAAATTACATGTATTTATTTTTAAAAGATGGTACTTTCTGTTCTAAAAGCATATAGCTTTAGTTCACTAAACCTAGCATATAGCTTTAGTTCACTAAACCTAGCATATAGCTTTAGTTCACTAAACCTAGCATATAGCTTTAGTTCACTAAACCTAGCATATAGCTTTAGTTCACTAAACCTAGCATATAGCTTTAGTTCACTAAACCTTTTGAAAGCTCCTTGTACGTGGTGAATGGGACAAGAAATTATAAAATAACATGCCAAAACATGGGTAAATATAGAACACTAGGATAAGTTCACAGAATCTGGAAATTAACAGCAACATTGGAATGTATGGAAAGACCTAGGGACCCCCCCCCCCTTCATGTTCTATAATGGGCTAACCTCCAACATGTGAAAAAAATCATGACAAAGCCAGGTGATGTGTTTATATAAAGGAGCCCCTAGGCTTCGCTTTATTTGTCACGTGTAAAATGTACAATATAATCTTATACATTCTGTATAATAATAAATGGAGTACAGAGCTGTACACTATACACAGATAATACATTCAGTTTACCTACAAAATACATGTACACAGCAAATCAGAGAAGCTACCAAGACAGTCTTATTGAGGTCCACAGCGAACACTGAAGCTTGCTGGGTGTCTGTAACAGTCAGATGTAGGACACCGCGATACTCGATCATTCCTTTGTAGAGTTGTAGAACTATAGATTACATTATTATGGCATGATAGCGTGTATTCTTGCAACACAGAAATGATGGAGTATGCTGCATTTTGTCAGCAAACTGAATGGTGATTTAGATTAATATGTCCAACCTGTACACCAACATGAAATACACAGAGGTTGTCCCTAGTCGTCCTCTCTTTCTTCTACTCCTCACATTGCACAGAAAGACCCCAACAAATCGCCCCGGGTGTTCGGAGGCCAAAGCAATTGATCCACTCAAATAGGACCGGTATGACCATAAATGCAAACATAATTTATCATCTAGAGATAGGTCTTATAGTAACATAGAAGCAATCTAAAGACAAAAATCTATGGTATTAATTACCAGGTTTTTTTTTTAAATATATATTTACCAAACTCCTGAACATTTTCCTTCACTCATGTTTAAGCTGCACTGCTTTTTTTCATCATTTTACAATGTGTACAACTACTGCAGTTTGTCAATATACTTCACAAATCTATCTGAATAAATTACTATATTACAAACTCCAAATCTCTGTTGATCTGACAATTCAGCAGTAGTTCAACCTGAAAAGTTTGTTGTAATTAGAAAAATTATAAGGTACACCTGTAAAGATGCTCCTTTCAAGCTGCAACATGATAACCTCAAGATATCTAATTGTACAATTTTCTATGAAAACTTTCTTGTCTACTTCAAAAACCAATGAAAAATTTCTTTATTTTGGGGATATGTACATGACCATCGATGACTGATTATAAGACATGTAAGGAGAAGGAAACTAGTGGATAGTGGTCACACCCTTAAACATTCATCACTCACACAAAATGAAAATCAAAACATATGTATTTATATATTAACAATGCATCTGCATTCTTCTGTTTCAGTTTCTAGGGTGTTCTATGACAAGTTCATTCGATTCAAGTCCATTTGCACAACCCAATATATAGTAACTGTAATGAAGCAAACATAAAAATGTGGTTGGGAATTTCATAATGTTGTTTTCCTTGCTTACATAGAAATACATGTAATACAGACTCCTGAACAGAGAACCCGGTCGAAGTCAAGGTTTCAGACCCCGAGGTAAGCTCACATGCAGTACTACAACACATGACAACTATGAAAGACTATAACAACTGGATTCACATCTCAAAAATTTGCAAAGAAAAACACTTGGTGTTCTGTACAGAATCTGCAGAGTAGCGCGTGAACAGCATAGGTACCTTGTTATAGCATTCTGTCAAAATTTGTCCAAGCAAAATTGTTACATATGAAATGTATGTTATAATTTAGACTAGTTTCAATTATGAATTAAGAATAAAAATGATCCAATATATTACTTGAATAATTAATTTAAATTACGATCAATTTGTTGAAAGTAAATAGATCACATCAGTAACAAAAAAATCAAAACATGATGCACAAAGAAAATTATGCTTCTCAACTTTCAACAATTAAAGTCATTCAGGAAAATAAGAGATATATAAATAATTTTAAAAAGAGAATGATCTACTTGATTTTGTGTATATTCTAGTTTTAAGTGTCAAAACAAGATTTCTTCTTTAGAAACAACACAAAGCTTATTGAGTACTCAGTAACATCCACACCTCGCCTTTGTTCAGAATCCAAAGATTTCCTGTGCGGATGAAGCAGAATATTTGTATCTTATGTTTCTGCAGTTTATCCTTTAAAATTTTCTCACATTAAGAATTGTCTGTGATTGGAACTTTCCATCGCACAGTTTAACTGACCAATCCTCAAACTTGTTGTTACTTGCAACAACCTCCCTCTGATTGCTGTGTTTGTTGGCTGTTTAAATTGACTCCCCCTGGTCGTGAGGGTGCTGGTCCTCCTCCTTCATTCTTAGGCAACTTTTTAGCTACAAGTATGATTTATTTATCATTTAAAAATCTGTATAAACAAAAACCTTCGACATGTAGTTGAAAATGCAGACTGTGAACAAAACTGGGATTGACATTTGTAGAAACATGTAATATTCTATATTATGTATAAATTATATCTCATTCCATTGGGTTTTATTTCTTTTTTTCATTTATTGGGTGAATTGATGATTTGGCTTTAATTAATGTGAAAGCTCCCTTCATGCTCTACAGTTTAACAGAATATCCTATAAATGTCACATCTCTTTACAAAAATAAAGTTTAAATTTAAAATAGAATTTGCTAGGCAAACAAATCTTAAAAAATAAAAAAAACATAATAAATGAATAATACCTATTGCCAAAAATATATCGTTGACATTCATGGCTGTTTTTGCTGATGTTTCCATGAATAATAAACTGTTTTCCTCTGCATAAGCTTGTGCTTCCTGTAAAACCAAGTATATTGTACTCACAATGTTTTTATAAATCCAATATATAGTTCAGAAAAGTAAATTCTGAACCAGAACCATGAAATTGGGTATAATTCTTTAAAACTGCTTGGTCCAACATTTTAATCAACAAAAGCGTTTTTTTTCATTTGTTGCTTTCAATAATGGTTTTCTTTACAATGAGTATCCTAATTTTCAATGCAACATCGGAGCCATAAAATGCTGCAGATGTTCATTGATGACAATTACACTACATAGCACACATATTGATAAAAACTGCTCTGTCCAATTTTCTCTGGCTATTACAGTAACTGTACTGTAAAATCAATTTAAATTTTACAAAGAAAATAAATTAAAATGTTAAAAAATTTGTGAATATCTTTTACTTTAACTTTTTCATGTTTTTTTAAAATAATGATATATCATGCTTGTATTTTGAGTTTTATATTGTATTTTTTATATTGTTTTGATATTGAGTACAATCTTTGTAATGTAAAAATTCACCTATGAGAAGCTTATGCCAATAAAAATCAAAGTACTGAAGTACTGACGGGAGTTGATTTTATCAATTATTATTTATCTTAAAATCAACGATATGTTATTTTGCTTGGCAAGTAGTTTATAATCTCTATTTGAATAACGCACATTTTTAAAAATATGGATTCTCAGACTTTTCCGACAAGAATTTCGAGAAAACCTCTGATGAATCATGTTGTGTTATATTAAACAAGAGGCCCATGGGCCACATCGCTCACCTGAGGAACAATAGGTATGATAAAATCAGCTTAATGGAGTCATAATACAAACTATCTGGACAATGTACAATAATACATGTAGATCCTGTATAAATAAAATCCATTTTCCCCTGGATATTCTTATGTTTATAATCATTAGTCCCCTTTCTGACAGGATTTTTTTTATAGTCATGTCATATGTTGCGTATTGCAGTTCTCAAAAAGATCCTTAACAATAGTTTATACATCGGATATAAACGTACATCAAACTCTGAACCTTCTCGTGAGGCCAAAGAATTGTCCTGGGGCCAAAGTCTTAATAATTATAAAGAATCATCTGGCTGATTAGTTTCTGAGAAGATTTTTAAAGATTTACCCTATATATTCCTTTGTTAAACTTTGACCCCCCATTGTGGCCCCACCCTACCCCTGAGGATCATAATTTTCACAACCTTGAATCTACACAACCTGAGGATGCTTTCACACAAGTTTCAGCTTTCCTGGCTGATTAGTTTTTGAGAAGAAGATTTTTAAATATTTACTCTGTTTATTCCTATGTAAAATATCGACCTCCCATTGTGGCCCAAACCTATCCCCAGGGGTCATGATTTTCACAAATTTGAATCTACACTACTTGAGGATGCTTCCACACAAGTGCCAGCTTTCCTGGCTAATTAGTTTCTGAGAAGAAGATTTTTTAAAGATTTACTCTATATAATCATATGTTAAACTTCGATCCCCCATTGTGGCCCCAACCTACCCCCAGGGGTTATTATTTTCACAACTTTGATTCTACACTACCTGAGGATGCTTCCACACAAGTTTCAGCTTTGCCGGCTGATTAGTTTCTGAGAAGAAGATTTTTAAAGATTTGCTCTATATATTCATATGTTAAACTTCGATCCCCATTGTGGCCCCACCCTACCCCCGGGGGTAATGATTTTCACAACTTTGAATTTACACTACCTGAGGATGAATCCACACAAGTGTCAGCTTTTCTGGCTGATTTGTTTCTGAGAAGCAGATTTTTAAAGATATACTGTATATATTCCTATGTAAAACTTCGATCCCCCATTGTGGCCCCACCCTACCCCAGGGGGTCATGATTTTCATAACTATGAATCTACACTACCTGAGGATGCATCCACACAAGTGTCAGCTTTCCTGGCTGATTAGTTTCTGAGAAGAAGATTTTTAAAGATATACTGTATATATTCCTATGTAAAACTTCCACCCCCCCCCTCATTTTGGCCCCACCCTCAGGTGAGCTAAAAAGATTAAGTTTACAATACAATAAGTTGTTAAAGTTGGTTTCTGGAAGAACAGACTTAGAACATTTTCTTAATAAATATTGACAATTTTTTTACTTTTTTAATCTTTAGTTTTTAAGATCTGTGTACAAACATAGAATTGTGAGCAAATCTTTGTATCTTGATTATAATTCGAAGCTTAACACTCAAATATGGTTAGTAAATAGAAATTGTAAACAATTAAACACAAGAAACATGCACTATAACAAATAAAGAACACAATTTATTTTTTCGAAATGAATCATATATATATACATGTATATACCTACATATTTCCGTCAGCGATATCAAAAGAAAATGCCGAATTACCGATAGAAGGAATTGTATTTCAGTACCCCTACATCAGATTTTGCTTAATTTGCGCAGGTAAACAGTTAACTGTTTGATTTACCGAAGTATCTGTTTGAATTGATACGTAAAAATCACGAAATACCTTTAGACGATAGTTTCCAGGTTTAAAAGCGTAAATAATGAAAACGAAACGAAAATCCGAACAAGCTAACACCATCACACTTGTTTGATCCTTGTTGGAACAATTAGAAAATTAATCAATAAACAATAAAAACAGAGGGAAATGCACTTTAGTACGTTGTTAATGCATCAGATTTAATCATTTTCGCAGGTAAACATTTACCGAAGTCTATGTTCCAAATACAAGGCGATTGTTTCCCAAGTTAAAAAGCAAAATGAAACGAAAAAATGAAAACAAACTAAAACCAACATCACAAGTGAAAATGACAACGCGTTGAAATATTTAACCTCAATTTACTTCACAATAATCGGCACCAAGGTTATTTCCATGTTTCATAGATTATATTCGCACGTGAACTGTTGCACAACAAACTGCCAGCTTCAAACAAAGAACCTCGTTTTCGAGATGCGGTAGACTGGCGATGCCTGTCATAAGACCAGTCAATTGCAATGAATTGCCAGTCTACGATATATGGAATAACGAGCCATTCTTTATAAGTATTTTCGCAATTATCTCAAATTTGGAACAGAAATCGCCTATAATTTTTGCAATTTAAATTTTCCTTTCCCTAAGGATGATTTATGCTAAATTACGTTAAGATTAACTCGGTAGTTCTTGAGAAGAAGATTTTTAAAAATGCACCCCCCTTTTTCTACAGTTTCAAGGTTTTCTCCGCTTTGAATACAGATCGGAATTTTATTTCTGCAATTTATATTCGCCCTCCCATAAGGATGCTTTGTGCCAAATTTGGTTGAAATTGGATAAGCGGTTTTAGAGAAGAAGTTCAAAATGTAAAAAGTTTACAGACGGACAGACGGACAGACGGACGGACAGACGGACGGACGGACGGACGACGGACAAAATGTGATCAGAATAGCTCACTTGAGCTTTCAGCTCAGGTGAGCTAAAAATAGAATTGATTTCATCAAACTATGTATCGGTATTCAAAATATTTCAAAAAGTGTATGAATCCAACCTATAATGAACTCTAGTCTCGTTCAACCAGATGCTAGGCTGTCTCCGTTAATCTCCAACAAGTAAGAGATACCAGGTCACCTCTAAATATATATAGACTGACTCTGCTTGTCGGAGATGTACGGAGACAGTCGATGGTTGAATGAGACTATATTGAACTCTGGAGTGTACATTACATCGAATTTATCGATTTTTTTCAAGAAGTAACTCTTGTCAGCTGTGATGATTTGTACTTAGGTCCAAACACTGTTTCAGTTTTGGTTTGCCAGAGTAACTGCATAGGACAGTTGATTAAAATCAACTCCCAAAAATCATTTGTTCACCTAATAATCATGGGTTCTTCATCACAATTTTCTATCAGAAACATTGAAACAAACTTAAATTGCTGATTGTGATTTTAAATCATCACTGCTTACCTCATATTCAACCATTCTTTTCTGTGCCAAATCTGATTTGTTCCCAGCCAGAGCAATCACAATGTTTGGACTAGCCTGCCTTTGGAGCTCTTTGACCCAGTTTTTCGCTCTACCAAATGTGTCCTAAAGTAGAAATACAATAACAGTACAACACACTTTTACTGAAGTACCAGGAATATACAATTTTAATTAGGTGAGTTGCAATAAATATCAAGACCGAGGGAACAAAACTGACTTCGCTGAAAGTATGAATTCATTACAATTGTAACCATGTTTTATTGATTCCATGTACCCGTTATGATTTATTAAAGTTTTCAATACCTGATTTGTAATGTCGTATACCACTATGGCAGCCTGAGCCCCCCTGTAATACATAGGAGCTAGACTGTGGTATCGTTCCTGGCCAGCAGTATCCCAGATCTCAAATTTCACTGTTGTATCATCAAGACACACTGTCTGTGTTAAAAATGCAGCTGAAAGATAATGAGAATTCAGGTATTATGTATATAACTTAGTAGCTTTAAAATAAAACTGTTATCATTAAGCATAACAAACTATATTTACTTAAGATCATTTTCAGAAAGTGTTAAAGCTTCAAAATAAACTCAAAATATGAAAACCGACTCATCGTGTAATTGACTCTATTTTTGGGGCTCATACTTTTTTTGTATTAAAACATCACATTAAAACTTGTACTGAATAAATCATACAAAATAGAATTTACAGAATTTCAATTACCTCCAATTGTGCTTTCTTGGTATTCATGGAATTGTCCTTTTACAAAACGCAACACTAAACTTGACTTTCCAACAGCTGACTCTCCCAACAACACAAGTTTAAACTGACAAATTTTTCCCTGTGTGGCTCCATTGGGCCTCTGTGCTCCAGTTCGGCCTGCCATAGTTAGGCCAAAAAATCAACTGTTGAAAGTGTTTCAGTTTTGTTATAATCACCTGCAAAAAGAATTGCTACATACTAATAAATACTGATAAATCTTTACATAATCAAGGTATTTGGAAATACCTTTGTCAAAATCTATTTCAATGAAGAATATAAATTTAAAATTAACATTAAAAATATCATGGTGATATCTTGATTTGATTTTTAGAATATCTCCATGTCTCTATAAAATGCATAGTCAATGACATTTTCTCAGAAACGAACTATATAAAAGTGCAACGTGATGTTGAGTCACGAAATGTCAACTAAGTTACCCACAACGGAATATAGATCTAAGACATACGACTATGTTAAACAAATATGAAATACGAATAGCAAATTACAATTCCATTTAATCATTATTTTGTTTAACACGGAAGGCAGATAATATGTTGACAGCCATTCCATACACAATCGAACCATTTAGCAACACCTCATCACGGATTCGTCAATAAGACTCAATAAACAAACTAAAATTAAAACTACAAACATAATTATAACGTCAGTTACCTGTAGAATGATAATTCTTCTATAATGAAACGAAATATCGTCGAAAATTTAAGATTTAGACACGTAAATTGCTTTATTATTACGCAGAATACACCCTCTACGACCTACAAACACTCTACGTTTTGACGGAAGTTACTACGCAAACAAAGTAATCCCTTTATAAAAACATTTTACTTCGTAAAAGAGATATTTGCAGTATCAGTACTTTTTATATTTAAAAAGAAATATATCATTGATATCTTCCCAATTGATAAAAAATGTTTCTTAAACAAAAGTAAAATCTCCGATTTGTATGCGCATTGATACGATCAATAATCAGCACACCAATCGCAAAATGAGAACTATTACGTCAAAACGGAAATAAGAAAACGTTCTGCTACTGAATCGATTGAGTTTCCCTTCTACCATGTCTACTAAACATAGTTTATTTTTTTTTTATATAATTTGCATAAAAAATATAAAGTTATCAGAGATGGACATTTTTGTGATCCACAATGTCCTGTAACGTTAGGTTGAGGTTAGGTTAGGCCTATAAGGAACATCATTTGTGAAACATGCTATTTTTATTAATTTGAAGAAGCATGCATAAATTAGGTCAACGTAAGAGGTTCAAATTAATTTTTCTCACAATTTATTTAGACTGTAAATGTGACTGCGTGAGAGAAAAAAATATAAAATAGGTAAAGCAGCTACATGTATACACTGTTATAAACAAAACCTATGGTGTTATATGTTTATATACTTTAATCAGAAAGTAATTTCTTATTTCATAAACCGGTGAATATCGGAGAGATAATTTTAATAATTTGTTGTTGAGTAAAACGTTTTTTTTTTAATTATATAGTGTGTATATAACGTTAGCCTACTCGCACGTTATATTTTTTTATGAACATTAACATTATTAAACTTTTCTCTATTTTTACATATCAAAATATGTATGACAATATAAACATTCACTGCATGGATATTACTTAATTTTAAAAAGTACCCCGTAATGAAATACATTATATTTCTCCTTTTTTAACGTTGTTCATCGGTGCATAAACACCGTTCATGATTGGCTTTAATTTTAACTAAGATTACCCAATCCCTTACGATACTTTCGCATTTGATAAAAATAAATGATTTTAATGTCTTTTAAGGCTTGTTAAAATAAATTATTTAATAAAAAAGGTTTAAACTGTTAATTTTAAAAAAATAGAATTATGATTTAATCTCTATTTATTTACGAAAATACGAACAATTCGGAAACAACCTTTGACCTTTGTTGCTAAGGCCTCATCAACAGAGTGGGTTATGGTGGTTAAATATTTGACAGCTTAAAACGCTGTAGTCGGTACCGAAGAATTCTATCGTTATGGCGTCGCAAGTGAAACTGCCAGACATCCATATGCAAGGCATATATGCAGGAAAATATAAAGACTGGAGTCCTTCCCTAGCTCCTGTATGTATATTTTTTACACGATATAAACAATGCATGTTAAGTATACTACTTCCAACGCGGGCTGTCTATACAAACGCCCTTTTAATCATCATGGTTAGGTAAGGATGGTGTGTCACATATTAGGGACGAGTTGTAAACATACCCTTTTCTTAATTGCAGGCTGGTAAATTGACATCATGTGGTGATACAGCTATACAGTGCCTGAAACCAAAGGATGACAGGGTTAGTGTATATTTTTATTGATGACAGCCTGTTAAAACCAAAGTAAAAATATACTCACACACAATTAATCAGAAGGTTTTTACTCATATTCTAATTGATAATTTCCACAGCCTCCATCTCCAGCTGTTATCAAGAAGTTTAGAGCAACAGTTAGGCCGGATGCCGGACAGATGAGAGTCTTTTACGGTAGAGCTAATGACCCTCACCAACAGTGGGCGGAAAATATGACACACGGCATAAATACACAGCCATCAGATTCTTCAGGGGCCATCGTAAATCCTGCATACAAAACTCTGTTTCAACAGAGGTTAGTGGATAGGAAAGAGCGGATATATTCCAGCCACCTCAGGGCTCCTCTTGGAACATCACATGATCAGTCAACAGGCCTCCCTAGAGGACTTAACCGTGACACATTCACTTTTGGTGTTCCTACAGAACTCGGTAATTTTTTCTCAATTATTAACAATAACCATTTGTAAGTGACCTTTTCTCTTTTTGTTGTCATTTGTATTTAATTGGGGTTTTAAAAGCAAGACAGTGATATTTTGTGTTTGAATTATTACAAGATATTGGAGCTGGTGGTTTGATAAATCCAAACAAGACATATGCTGATGTTGAGATGGAGTCCGCTGTAGGTCATGAGCTTTACAGGAAATCCCACACAGACTTTGATGTTGGGGAGAGACATAACCGGAACTACACTGCACCACCCTATGATGGGAACTCCAAATTTGGCATTCCTACTCCTCATGATAACAACGGTCTAATGGTGAAAACCACAATGAAATGGCAACATGAAACACAGCAGGAGAAAGCCAGTAAAATTGTTTCCAAAAGGGTAGATGATTTTAGGGAGAGAAGTCAGCCACAGCTGGGACAGGTTCATGATCCGTGAGTATTTCCTTTAAAAAATTGTCTCAAAAGATAACTACAATAAAACACACTTATAACAAAGTGCCAGTGACAGAAGAAGTATTTTTAAAACTCCTTTGTATTTTTTATAAAGGATTAAGGACACATTAAAAGTAGGACCAGATCATGCATTTGGGATTCTTGTGAAACCAGATGAGTATGGAGCTGGGGATCTGATGCACCAGCGAGCTCCAGGAGAGTACTTGAGGGGTAAGGACAGACAGAGAGGGGTCCTGGCTGCCATCAGACAACACCTCAAGAAAGCCAACTATCACAACTTTGATGATTTGGTTCAGGCGTTCCAGTTTTATGATAAAGTACGTTTTTAAAGCTATTTTTCTAATGAAGCCATATTTTGTTTCTTTTTTTGCTTTAGCTTAAGTCATTACTTGTCATCTGTTTCTAGGAAAATAAGGGTAGAATAGACATCCATGATTTACGAGAAGCTTGCCTACAATACCACCTCCCAGTGGAGCCAGAGCTGCTAGAACAACTCCTGTACTACTGCGACTCAAACAGAGATGGTTTCATTGACTACTTAGAATTTGCCAATTTCCTCAACTGGAAAGATAAAATGAAGTCTGGTTTACCAGAAAAGACAGGTATTAACTGTGAACTTATTACTGTAATTATATAAATTCAGTTTATTTCACATGCATTGTTCTTTAGAATTTCTAATTGCTATTTACAGAACTAGAAAAAATGGCAGAATCAAGGAAATCAAGTGCTAGATCTTCATCTAGAGCAGAAACTACTCTTGATTTGGCCGACCCATCAGACCTTCAACCCAAGTCTCCTCAGAGTGCAGAGAGTACCCCTAGAATTCTCCAGAAGCAGATTGACAGGGCCATCGGTGACCACAGAACTCAGAGCAGTATGATAAACGCTGTAGTGGGCGGAGTCTCCACTCAAGGTAACCAACTCTACCATATTATTTTACAATATTGCGGAGGCAGTACTGATTTCTGTGAGGAAAAATCATTTTCTTACAATTTATTCCTTTCTTAAAACTGCATCATAATTATGGTGTTCTTTCCAGGTTACAGAACTTATGGAGTGCCAACCATCAGGACAGATTTACGTGCACCGAGAATAAAGCGAGTTTGTGATACTAAGAATTATGGTGATGAATCTGATGCCTATGGCTTAGTCAACCCCTCCATCTTCAGTAGGAGAGGTGTACAGGAAAAAGACTTCCTACTGCCCAGAACAAAAGAAGAGGTGAGCTGCTGTCTCTGATGCTTAAGGCATTTTCCCACAATGTTCTGCATTATCACAATTGGAGAATTTAGGAAAAAAATGACTTTCATTTGACCCCCAATGTCTTTTTCTGTTCTAGATTAGGGACATTTTCACCAGTATCGGAGTACAGATGACTGGGGAGAACTTTGAGGAACTGTACAACACGGCCGCTGCGCAGCACCCCAAGGGCCACGTCAGTGTGGAGTCATTCCGGGGGGTGCTGGACGAGATTCAGGCACAGAAAATTGCCACCAAGGAGCACCCTCTAGCTGTGTGACCAGCATCAGCTAAAAACTCTATACAAAAAAGAACAAAATATTGGGGAGGGGGTTATAAGGAAAAATCTTTGAATCAAAATATTCGTAAGAATGACAGATTCATTAAAGAATTGAAACTATTAAGTATCTTCCCTATGAACATAAATATTATATGTACTTGTATTTCTGTATGAAGAAACAATGGGAAGCTGGTAGAGACGTTTTTAAAGAAGGGGGGGGGGGCATTTTAGTATGTGCTTATCATGTACATTTGTATATTTTGACTTCATTTCATATCACTAGTGAGAAGCTGTGTTATTGTGAGATTTTTGGATGTTTTAAGATTTACGTGTATTTAAAGGACTACCTGCTCCTTCTGACCCAGCATTATCTGTAGATAAAAACTATACAATAGCCTCCTGTGATAACTCTCCTAAACCTAGGCACCTTTTTTAATGCATTTTCTTACAACTTGTTGTTACCTTTGATGTTTATATCCAAATAAAATTTTATATAAATATCAAAAAGATTGTTTTGTAAAGATCTGAATTTTGTACATGGCCAGATGGATGACAATTATCAACAAATACCTGCCATATAGAGACTTTTAGTACTATTAACAAGGTACTTTCAAAAAGTTGTTTTACAAACCGCTGCACAATGACTTATTTTTACTCATGGGTGTCCTCAAAAGCAACATACATCATTAAAGGGACTTGGACATGATTTGAGCTCAACATTTTCAAAATTTAATTTTTCAATTTTTATGGCTAGAATTGTTAATATATTATAGATGCTTTGAATGCTGTGACAAAATTTGAAAGTCAAATATCCCATTGGATGTAAGTTACAGAGGTTAGAATTCTTTGTTTTGTAAACAAAGCTCGAGTCCTGTTATTAATTATGTTTACATATTTGTTGTATTTGTATACGTTTCAGTCTAATGTTGCTGTTTGTTTTGAGAAAATTATTTATGAACCCAATGAATCAGTCTATCTTGTTTCCACAATTTATTTTGATAAAGAAATGGCAATTTCTTTACCGTATTTGTAAACAAATATAAGACTCGAGCTTTGTTTACATAACAACAACTTCTTTCCTCTGTATCTCGCTTGTAACATGACTTCTAACATTCAAATTTTGGTGAATCATTCAAAATACAAAAGTAAACTATTTATACATAGAAATCAAAAATAAAATTTTCATCTGAAATCGTGTCAAGGTCCCTTTAAAAAAGAAATTTAACATGCTATCTTTTTTCATACATTTACTCTTTTCAGTAAATACAATAAACATGTGTATATATATGATGCACAATAAATAATTTGTTTAAAAATATCAATTTGGATATTTATGCACATTGCAATCTTAAAACAGTTAGAATAAAAATCCAATCTGTCAATAATTATCACATATTTTATCACAGTCTTTGTAAAGAAACATTTATAGAAAGATTTATCTTCCTTGGTATCAATAAGCTAAACTCCACAGCCCGGTAATAGAATGATCATAGCTGTGACGTTGTCCTTTGCCCCGGCCAATAGAGCCGCCTGAACCAGATGCTCCGCCATTGTGCGGGAAAGGTCCCTCTGGAAATGTTCCCTAGACATGGAAGGATTGTAGTTGGACAGACGTGAGTTGCTAGGCAACGACATGAAGTCACCATAAGTATCTACATCTGCCTCGTTCCCAGACTCCTCTTCAAACGGACCAACATGGCTGCCGTTCTCCGTCTTCATGTCCTCATCCACTGTATTTTTAGCCAGATCTGTGAGCATTGTAGAGGCGCGCGGAGACATCTTTAGCCGATCTTCTGCCGGTTCGGAGAAGGAAACTCTCCGTGGGGTCTGTGTTATCAACGAGATGTTGGCCTGACTGTTAGACTCATCTATTAGAGGCCTCAGGGTGGTGCTTATTTTACTTGGGGCAGGAATAAAGTTGCTTGGAAGTAACTAAAAGTACAAATCATGTGTCAATACATAAACAAAGTCATAAACATGAGCAGATAAAATAACAAAGTTAAATAACAAAAAAAACAAATTGTTTTTAAACAATTTTTCTATTCAGATTGAGGCACTATAAGCTACAGACTGAGGTTACAGAGAACAGGCCCCGGGGCCATAAAACTTAGATGAGCTCACTTTTGATCTCAGTCTCACTTTTCCACTATATGTTCCTTTTGTAAAAGTGAGACTAAGATCAAAAGTACCAGTATGCTCATTTAGTTTTATGGCCCTGTAGCCAGGGGATTGTGATCTAAAGACAAAAGTTACAGATAGAGGGACTTTGTAAATACATGTAGAGGGGCATTGTAAATACACAAGTTAATGCTTTGTAAACAACAGACATGCGTTACCTTCAGCAGTAGATTGGTGGCCTCTGTTTCAGTGAACACCTCCCAGACTCCATGCGAGGCCAGCAGCAGAAACTGACAGTACTGGTCCACCGCCACTGACATTGTGTGGGGCTCAACAATCACACTCTTCTTCAGTGCCACATCACCATGGTTACCTAGACCCCTTGTGGTGGCTACAACTCCATTCACCCTCATCTCTTTCTCACTCAAACTGATGTCCGCTCCTACAGTACAAGGTGGTAAAATATAACTTCATTTAGATGAATTATGAGAAAACTTGAAGCATAAAACTAATAGCAACCTACTGTAATTAAGTTACTAAGATGTTAGGGTCTGCTCATTTACAGCTACACAAAAACTGATGTTTTTATTTATAAAAGCAGATCCTCAATCCAATTTTAATCACATTGGAATCTGAACTGCAATGTATATACTGTCACTGACCGGCCTTGGTGACCCGATTCTTCTCCTTCTCATTTTTGGGGGTATGGTCCTTAGTCAGGGTGTATGCCTTATTGGCCCTCACCAGTACTCCACGAACGTTTCCTACAGCAAGCATCATAAAAGAAAACCACAATAAAATATGAATGGCACTGCAGTGATCAAATGAATATGGTTATTGTAAATATTTTGAAAACTCAGGTTCTAAATATACATTAAACTTATTGTTAATTTAGACTGTGTATTTCACTCAGCTTCTTGGGATAAGCAACAGCTGCTCAATCAGCCGTTGCTTAGTACATCGCTAAATTTCAGGCATAAACATATTATATGAGAAGATACATGTACAATCAGACATGTGCCAAATAATATGAAAAGCAACTTGTTTAAAAGTTTATTTCCACCAAATATTTTCACATTATCTGTAATATTTTTGTAATAAAGTGTTTTTCCCTCAATGACCATAGACTGTATTCATACCTGCATTGGCAAGGTAGATCATGCCCATTTCCTGGGGTGGATCGTACCCCAAGGTGCTAGCTGGCTGTGATTGATCAAGCTTGTTCTCCAGGGTGGGGGGCCGGGACATGTACACATCGCTCTTTGTTTCCTCATCCTCCTCTGCCACCGGTGAAATCCCATTCCCGTGTTCAAGCTTCTCCCCACTCTGTATCACCAAGGTAACTGCTGAACATCCACTCCATCTGACCTTTGACCTTTCATCTTTACCATAGGACAACAAGATGTCTGTTAAGTAGTAAGACTTGGCAAGAGCGGATTCCATTTTGATTGTGAATGGTGCCTTCTGCTTCTTTTTCCTGTTTTCTTTCTGTTCGTCTTTATGTGCATCCTGCTTGCCGGACTTTGATCGTCGAGGCGTGATGAGTTCCTCGTACTTATCCTCGCACATGTTGACGATTTGTTGGACAATATCCACGCTCTTCTCGTGAAGTGTTACACGCTCACTCTCCTTCGTGTCTGGGCGCTCAAACGAGTACTAGAGAAAAAAAAAACATACACAGGGTAATATAGCAGGTGTAGGCTGGACTTTTGGATTCATAATCAGTAGTGTCCTCTATTGTAATTTTTAGAAGTTTAAACAATATATTTTATTTCCGTAAAGGGGAGGATTTGACAGCAGACACTGCCAATTTTTGTCCCCTCCCTATCCTACGATTTTATCAGTTTGTGCTCTTAGTATTTGATCAATTTCTTGGAGGAATACATGTATATGCTTACAGTGAGTATGCTTATGTGGTGTTTCTCCTTAATATATAGCATTATCCATTATAATTCAGCAACAAATAAGTGTGATTTAACGTAGCTCGCGGGTTTGCTGACGTCACAATAGGAATCGACGTAAAGAGTTGACCGTCATAGTAAACTCATAATTTTATTTTAAAATGACAAATGAGATATTTAGAAGTATAAAAGAAAATATTTTAAAAAGCTTATATGCGGTTAATGACTGTTTATACAAAGATTTATAATATCAAGTGCTGAAAATTTAAAGCTGTCACATACATTATCACATTTTGTTCTATAAAGATAAAGAATGAGTGTGCGTTAGAACCCTTCCATTTAAAGTCATGTTTTAAAATAGAATGTATGCATTAACTTCGCTTTTTTTTTTTACAATCATAACTTCCGTAATCTGTACTACCGATTAAATTCTTAAATTTCTTTTGGCTTGAGATACCTGTTTTATTCGATTACTTACGTATAATGTCAGTAGATGCCTGGCATTTTATTTTTGCATTGATTGACTCAGAGTTTCATAAAAACAAAAATAGCAATTTTCTGTATCTTTACAGCCTTACATTAATTGCATTTTTAGATAACATTCACAATAATGCCTAATAAGCATTAACATGTTCTAAAATGTGTTAAACAGCTAGTCTTGTCAATAAATGCATTTCAATTTTGGTGTTCTAAGAAGTAAGGAAATGATGACGTCAGGCTAACGTCGTAATGAAAATATAAGGTTTTGAGAAATCTTTTAAATCTTTAAAGTTTTTTTGCCAAAAATTGGCCGAGAACACATACTGATATTTTTTTATGAATTGATTCATAATTATCTCCTCTGTTTTTGTGTTGAGTATGATTAATTTCGTCTGAATCGTTTAAAAGTTTGAAGCATAGTTTTGTAATGCGTTTCTCGGTTAAAATGTGCATTTTACTATATATTTCATTGAAATAGCGTTGCTTGATTTTATTAATGACACTGTATTTGAAACACGATAACATTATTACCGCGCAGACGAATCTTAAATAAATTTCAGAAATAAAACTATGAAACCTATGGATCACGTGGACAAATTTTCAAGGTAGGTTTTCTCACAAGCAGGTAAACCCGCGAGCTACCTTAATCATGGTACTGTCTCATGTCAAATCATAACAACAATTCACTCAGTGACAGAGATAAATTTACCTATTCCACATCTGTAGTGTGACTAGTGTCCAGGATATTTGTAAATTTACCTGTTCCACATCCGTAGTGTCCAGGATATTTACCTGTTCCACATCCGTAGTGTCCAGAATATTTACCTGTTCCACATCAGTAGTGTCCAGGATATTTACCTGTTCCACATCAGTAGTGTCCAGAATATTTACCTGTTCCACATCCGTTGTGTCCAGAATATTTACCTGTTCCACATCAGTAGTGTCCAGAATATTTACCTGTTCCACATCAATAGTGTCCAGAATATTTACCTGTTCCACATCAGTAGTGTCCAGAATATTTACCTGTTCCACATCAGTAGTGTCCAGGATATTTACCTGTTCCACATACGTAGTGTCCAGAATATTTACCTGTTCCACATCCGTAGTGTCCAGGATATTTACCTGTTCCACATCAGTAGTGTCCAGGATATTTGTGAATTTACCTGTTCCAAATCAGTAGTGTCCAGGATATTTACCTGTTCCACATCAGTAGTGTCCAGGATATTAACCTGTTCCACATCCGTAGTGTCCAGGATATTTACCTGTTCCACATCCGTAGTGTCCAGGATATTTGTGGCTGCGGTTGACTTGGTTCTGGGATCAAACTTTGCCATTTCATTCAGCAGAAGATGGTGTAGTTCAGTAGCTGCCATGTCAGCAGCAAATCTCCCATGGTAACCGTCAAACAGCCCGAAGTAACACTTGTTCTTGTCCTCCCCAAAGCTGTCCTGGAATACTTTTGTGTCTTCCATGTAACTCTTCCATCTAAGGAAAGGATGTAAATTAAGAAACGCTGAACAGTATCAGACTGTATATACATGTGTACTCGTGTACTCAGAACACAAATTATATTTAAACAGTCTTATTTCTGCTGCAGTTTAATTTTTGCTGAATGCTAATGTATACATCCATAAAATTGTCATTGTAGTGAAAATTTCCATAAAAAAGTAACATAAAAAGTCAACATTTTTACAATTCAACAATGCATGAAAGAAATTTTCAATACAACAATATTTCAAAACTGTATACAGTTTTAATTTGTATTAAAAATTAAAATCTCCCATGGCAGTTGTGATGTCTAATATAAAATTATTTAATCAGATTTCTATCTTTATTTCATGATATTTCACCGTACTACATGTATCATAGTAGTCACTTGTGTTGACCAGAGCAAAAATGCTACATGAAATATAGGCACAGTCACATTCTTTTTTTTTTAATTTAAGGGCATTACCTTTCATTTTGAGAAGAACAGAAGCCAACAGCGAAAACACAGGATGGACTACAGTTGACCGCCATGCCATGTACATTAGTGTTGATCTCCTCGCGATTCTGTCGCTCCATTTCAAAAGTTCCCTATAATTCAAACAGAAAATCAAACATTTAAACAGAAATATTGACATAAGTCACCTTCAATAATGATCATGCAGAAAATAAATTCTTCTATTAATTTAAAAATCAACCATGCCAATTTAAACAAATCATATTAAACAGATCATATTGTCAAAAAGTAAAGCAAGACATTTACTGCCTGATCTTTCAGAGAAATTTTGAAAGGTGGACCTTAACAAGACAAAACCTTATACACAACATTACCTTAGACAACCATCTAACAATTTAATCAAAATTAGATGTCATGTTAGCTTACTCGCAACACATCGTTTGTGTTAAATTTGTTAAATTTGCTCGCTTACTCGCTACACAAACGATGAATTAGAGTGACGGTCTACAAAACACATACCACTTTCACAAACTTCTTTTATCAGAAAATGCACAGTTTGTAAAATTTACTTGAATAAAAATCATAGGTACCTGAACCTCCGCCTTTAGGTATTCATATGCATCATTTATTTCCTGAATAGCTTGCAGTTGTTTGCGAGTTTCTTTTTCTTCTCGAAGCTTTCGTATAATAATCTGTCGTCTTTTTCGTAGGCCATCTACAGATGTGGGTTTATTTTTGCCTTGATACTTCATAACCTCCAAAGCATCATGGTAGATGCGATGTTCGCGCAGGGATCGTAGGTTGATGTAGATTTTGCAGCGATCACATCGTAAGGAGATGTCAGGGGTCGTTGGGACTTCCGTTATGTTAGTTTCTGGGGTATCTGAAATATAACCACTCATTATTACACTAGTTTTTGATAATACTTGTTTCAAAAGGAAAAAGAAATATAAACTTTACTAACAACTTTTTAAAATACCAAAAACACATTATATTTTTACACATATTGTGAATGTCGTTGAATAATAATTATTGAATTGATATTATAAATGTTTACACTTAACACTGACCGTACCAGCTAGTGCATTCAAGTACTTCAATCACTCGCTGTGTCTTTTAAAATAATACATATCAATACACAACAAGTTAACAGACAAAGGTTTATGTATCACATCTATACCATTACCTCATTATCTGCAAAATGTCAAATTAACAAGTAGTTGTATTCCTTTCTAAAATGCATGTTGGTAATATTTATTAATACTTTTATACCATTTATATATGAATCCAGCACTTCAATCCATGTCTATTCATGTACCCCTATGTTCCAGAGAAACCCCCCTACTCATCAAACAACCACCTCCTCCCCTCTCCCCATTGCCCCCCCCCCCAAACAACCATACTAGTCACACACTTACATCCATTTACAATATACATCCATGGCAACAAATGTCCATATTTGAGTTTGGTAATTTCTCGGTGCCTCATGGCAGTCATTTCTGTCATTAAACTTGACTTCCTCACTGAAGTCTCCATGTTTGGCTAACCCAACTCAATACAAACAACAAAAATCAGTTCATCTCATCCAAAACCAATTTTTAAAGAAAGTTATCACACACAGGCAAATCCCTGTAAGCTTCCGTAATCCACACACCAAAAATATTGAATCAAATCAGTAGCTTTCTAAGAGGCGTGATCGTTTTATCAATCTCGGACCAAGATGTAATTGGATGTAGATTGACGGGTACCATTAAACCCTGAGCAAGCTTTCATTGAAATCAACGTCAGATTTTGGGGTGATTCTATGTTCTATCAACAATCCGCCTTCACATCCCATTTGTTGACACTCTTCAATTAAATTCCATACAAAAATATCCTGTCGTGATCCTTTTATGGAATATTAAATATTATAAAGTTGCTTTGTAATGACCTGAATATCCCCACTGTTTGGCGGATATCAAAAGATTCTGAAGATTATTTTTTCAAATCTTGCACACATCATTGTTGGGGAAAATTCGAAATCCATTAACAACATGCAAACACTATCCTGAAGAGGTCTCCATTATTCTTCTCTTTTTTATCCTTTTTCAATTGAGCCTTTATATTGATCTAAGTCAGCTAGTCAGACTGAAAATATTTCACCACATTCAACAACTCAATTTCCTCTATGCATTGGCCTCCAGGTAAGAAACGTTGAATTTTGATTTGATGTTTTTATCTGCATCACTTCAGCAGAATCTCTGTCAGAGTTTGGCAATATTGTCGCTGAATCACAGAGGGTAACAAAATCAATCGGCAGGAAATTCTGTATTATCACTGTTTTCTCTTTCAGAGAGATCATACTGTCTCGTGAAAACCCAATGAGTAGGTACAACACAAAGCTAACAAACAGGCAGGGTACACATATAAAGCAGGTGTCGAAATATCACCAAGTCTCAGCGATGTTTGTTCAACTCTGCAGGAACAGGTATTTCAGATGAGCAGAAAGAGTGAACCTGTCTTGTGGACCAGTTTTTAGTTCTTGTCTACCCTGCTCTACATACACCTTGGTTTCTATAACTCTGAGAATGGGCAAAGCTTCTTTCACTAAGTCATCCATTGTTGTGATGTCAGGTATTTAGACGAGAAATAAGACACTAAAAATAATTCCTTTCAGGTGCCAATCCAAGCTATATCAACAGAAAAACATTGTGGTTCTGATAAGAGGCAGTCTCACAAAATGTACCCATCATGGATGTGGAATTCAGGAAGTTGAGCTTTTTTATACAAAAGGCAAGAATTTCATTTCATTTATCTACATTGTATAATTATATATAGCAACAAGAGACGGGGTGAAGCCAAGGGTGGAGTGCAATAGAGAGGTCACAGTACCCATGTAACCACACTGACCTTGTTGTCAGGACAACAAGCAGAATGATGGTCATGGACCATGGATATTTGGCTTAAGGTGGGCCAGGTTAGGTAGGAACAGAGTGTATTGGAAACGGTGTGTTCCCGTTTTGCACACATTTGATAATTGGGTATAGAACAATAGGTGTGAATTGTGTTGTGATAGCAATTATAGTCTGCTTTCGGTCAAAGATTTTACCTGGTTTTTTACCTGTGTTTTATCAGCGCCTTAACGATAAAACAAGAAGAATATAGACATTTTGTTGTATTTTAGGTCTAATAATTATCACCATTTTATCGTTTGATTCAATAAAGATAATGATATATTTAAAAAGTCTTCAATTTCCGCACACTGATTAAAAAAAAATAATTATTAGATGATTTGACTTTCAATTTTTTGTCCATTTACCTTAAATATAAAACAAAATGAATCAGAAAAAATTGCTGGCCCCAAGCCAATTGGAAGCCGATTCAATGGATATAGTTACCGTATAAGATGAAGGGGAAAACTACATGGACAGTCATATGGGGTACTCCGTGTCTCTTTTTACAATTGAGTTGCAAATTATGTAAAACGCATGTTTATAATTGATTGTTTGGTTTCAACAGAAAGAATATTATGAAAGAAAACAGATCTTTATCACAAAATATTTCAATCTTTAAAGTAGCGACCTTGACGGTAGTTCTTATGACATCACCGCTTTAGTATATGGCGGGTCACTTTCTAGTTTTTCAAATCAGAGGTTAAATACATTAAAAAAAATCTGACAAAAATAATATTTTAATATTGATGCGATATAACTCAAACTGAAAAAGGTTGAAAATGCATGAATTAGGTCTACATTTGATAGGTTTTGTGAAATAATCTTTACAGTTTTTGAAGCATATAAAATTGCCGATTTATCATCATACAGTTTGTCTATTTCTTCGATTATTCAAGCCACAACACAAATGAAAAATATTAAGCAGCGTTTTCACTAGGCACATCTCCTCCATTTATGTCAGCAAAAGCAATAATTTAATATTAACATATGATATTTTTTCTTCAAACTTTTAGCGTATACATGTTTTTCCTATAGGCAATAAAGTTAAACAAAGGCGCTACATATTCAACATTTTTGCAATAATCTTTCTTATTTAAAAAAAATAATGAAATTGTTCATGACCAAATTGATGTTTGAAATGAAATTCATGAATATGGATGGGCATTATTATGTAAATGTGCAAGTAATATTGTAAGATAAAATAAATGTAAATATAAATTGCGAGTAGATATGTTTTACCTATCTTATTGTCAATCACCCTCGCAGGAATTGTGATATAGACTATAGCAATTAAGTAATTATCTCACCTGGTCAAATTCCCGTTTCGCACACATTTTTTCGATACCTAATTTTCAAATGTGTGCAAAACGGGAACAAACCTTGGAAACATACTGTACATACTGTAAAAAAAATTACAAAGTATGAACAGACAAATGACATGTGTAACCTAAGTGAATTAATAATCTACTTATGTTAAATTTAACAATGGGATGAGTAGATCTTTTTGTCAAACATCAAAAAGACAAAGAATCAGTTTAAAGAAAGTGGATCCGGTAAATAAATAATAAAGGTCAAGTGAATAAACAACAGAGTATTAATACTTTTAAAACATTTTAAAAATCTTTTCAATTTCTTTTATATGGTACATCATGTCATAGCAGTGAAAATGTTTGTAAATACATGTGTATAATTGTGTCAGGGCAGTATCTTATAATTCCAGCATCTGGAGGGTACACAGAAGAATTCACCTCACAAAAATAACAAAAAGTGTTTAAACGAGGTAGGTACAGGTATTATTGGTAGACATGCATAAACATTATTGTTAAAGTAAATGGAAACTATTAAACTTATTGTGCATTTTTTTTCATATGAAGAGGTAATATTTCAAATAATCATTTTAACTGGATGCATTAACCAATTTCAGTTCAATTCCTACATGTTAATTAAATTCTAGATTTTATGAATATCTGCAATCAGCAGTTTATAAAATAAAATATCAGTTAGTTATAAATTCCAAAATCACCCAGTTGCCCAACCTTCTTGGAAATATTAAGGTATAAATAACAATGTCATGAATATCAACCTTCAAGAAAAAAGAAAAAAACTTTACTGCCAAACTGGACCAGAACTGTCCAAAAAATACTACTGGTAAATGGAAGAATTCAAACTTAATTTAAGCTACAACCAAACTGGACCAGAACTGTCCAAAAAATACTACTAGTAAATGGAAGAATTCAAACTTAATTTAAGCTACAACCAAACTGGACCAGAACTGTCCAAAAAATACTACTAGTAAATGGAAGAATTCAAACTTAATTTAAGCTACAACCAAACTGGACCAGAACTGTCCAAAAAATACTACTAGTAAATGGAAGAATTCAAACATAATTTAAGCTACAACCAAACTGGACCAGAACTGTCCAAAAAATACTACTAGTAAATGGAAGAATTCAAACATTATTTAAGCTACAACCAAACTGGACCAGAACTGTCCAAAAAATACTACTAGTAAATGGAAGAATTCAAACATAATTTAAGATACAACCAAACTGGACCAGAACTGTCCAAAAAATACTACTAGTAAATGGAAGAATTCAAACATAATTTAAGCTACAACCAAACTGGACCAGAACTGTCCAAAAAATACTACTAGTAAATGGAAGAATTCAAACTTAATTTAAGCTACAACCAAACTGGACCAGAACTGTCCAAAAAATACTACTAGTAAATGGAAGAATTCAAACTTAATTTAAGCTACAACCAAACTGGACCAGAACTGTCCAAAAAATACTACTAGTAAATGGAAGAATTCAAACATAATTTAAGCTACAACCAAACTGGACCAGAACTGTCCAAAAAATACTACTAGTAAATGGAAGAATTCAAACATAATTTAAGCTACAATCAAACTGGACCAGAACTGTCCAAAAAATACTACTAGTAAATGGAAGAATTCAAACATAATTTAAGCTACAACCAAACTGGACCAGAACTGTCCAAAAAATACTACTAGTAAATGGAAGAATTCAAACATAATTTAAGCTACAACCAAACTGGACCAGAACTGTCCAAAAAATACTACTAGTAAATGGAAGAATTCAAACATAATTTAAGCTACAACCAAACTGGACCAGAACTGTCCAAAAAATACTACTAGTAAATGGAAGAATTCAAACTTAATTTAAGCTACAACCAAACTACCAGAATCTTAGTGCAGTACTACAAAATGTGTTTAGAAAGACTAGATGTTCAAAATTTCAACCTTAATACTGAAATAGCTACAGTGTTCCAGTTCTAACAGTTAATTAAATTATTCTGGACAATACACGGTGATGCAGGTATGTAAGTAGTCATTTCTCATACAATTGCAATCTCAGTGTGAACTTTGAGTCCATAGATTCGGTAGTACCAAAGTACCAATGATAGGATTCATATTAAAATATATGGTTAATCAAATTTGTATTTCATGCAAATAGCCTATAACAAATGCATAAAGTTAGCATTAGTATAATTGATTAAGAAGGTATCAAGAGAAAATGCTATATGATATTTATCAAATAAACTCTGAAGGTGAACATCCATGCTACCTTCTATCTTTTCATAAAATAAGAATGAAAATCCTCAATCTCTCCAGACATGCTCAATTTTCCTGGGAGTTATGGATTGTGCTTGTTGTATTTTAGTAAAGAACACCTTGGACTTAATTGAAAATGATTGATGAAACCAGACTATAAAACCAAGATACTCCCGCTGATTTCACAGACCAACCAAAAGTCAATCGTGACCCAAATGGGATGCTCTTGGGCATTTGAAGTTAATGTAGTTTTAGTGGTTTCAAATCTAATTCTTATTGTAGATTGCATGAGAATTTGTAAATAAATTGTCGTTAAGATTAAGGGATCCTATTTTTTTTAAGACAAACCAAATCTACTACAGATTGAAAATGCACCTTATCATAGTACAATATTGATCTGCTGCGACTTTTACTATAAATCTGCACACATTCTTAGTTTCATAAAGTGTTCACTATTTGATATTTTGATCCTGATAAAATAACATGACTCTTTATTTTCGAATTCCATCTTTTACACCTAGTATGACCAAACTTGTACACACCCCCTCTACCATTCTGTGTGAAGATATTATGATCTTCCCCTGACCAGATCTGTAGACATTGTCCCACCGCTGTAAGGGGGTTCTCGGTGGGTTCTCAGTAAACATTGCCCCCCCCCCCCATGCGCTGTGGATGGGTTCTTTACCTGATCTTTAGACATTGGTCCCCCCGCTGTGGGAGGGTTCTCTGTAGACATTGTACCCCCCCCCCCCCCCCCCCCTGCTGTGGGCGGGGTCTTTAACTTTAACTGATCTTTAGACATTGGTCCCCCCCCCCCCATCTGTGGGTGGGTTTTTACCTGATCTGTAGACATTGAAACCCCTCCTGTTGGTGGGTTCTTCTTTACCTGATGTGTATGCATTGTCCCCTTGCTGTCTGTGAGTTTTTTTACCTGATCTGTAGACATTGTCCCCTTGCTGTCTGTGAGTTTTTTTTACCTGATCTGTAGACATTGTCCCCTTGCTGTCTGTGAGTTTTTTTACCTGATCTGTAGACATTGTCCCCTTGCTGTCTGTGAGTTTTTTTTTACCTGATCTGTAGACATTGTCCCCTTGCTGTCCGTGGGTCGGTAGTTCTCCCTCCTCTTCATCGAATCTGTCTGAGTACTCATCTTCTGTCACCTCCTCCATCATGGGTGTGGTCTCTTTGTCTGCTGAGGTCATGATGACACAATGAAGTACTGTCTCTACCTGATCAATAAAATATAACAGCTAGTACTCACGAATGATGAACTCAAAAGAACAGTCATTGTTATATTCTGATTTGTAAAGAATTGTAGAAAACAGCAGAAATGTATTTTCCCCTACAGGAAATCGCGTACTTGTTAACAAAATTAAATGAACTTTTTTCACTGCAGGACAAAAGGTAATGACAAAAGAAGAAGAAATGCTATCAATTTATCACGGCCTAAAATGGAATACATGAACCATATTTTTTTTTTTGGGGGGGGGGGGGGGTGATAACGAAAACAGACATTGTAATCGTTGAATTCGTTTTCAACAAATAACAAAATCTCTTGTTTTTATAATAAAGCAATAATACCGACACATAAATATAAATAACTCTAATTAAATAAAATGATTAAAAATCTTGAAAAGCACCTGCTTATCCTAGCAACAGGAAGTTTACATTGTTTATGTAAAAGAAAAAACCGTTTCCCGTATAAATATGGAGTTTGGAGTTATCTCCCATTGACCATACCATAAAGATTTCAGTTTTTAAAAAAAATCCAATCAATTAATCTAATATCGCTCTCTAATCTTTAAGAATTCGGCTTATTAGTAATTTCAAGTTTTATTAAGTAAAAAAGAAACAAAAAAATATATCTTTTAAAGAACACTTTTAATATAGTATTTAAGAAAGAATTGTTTTACCGCTTTTAAAACTTTTTTGATAGAAATTGACTAAAGCACATTTTTGTCACTCTTAATAATGATGTTTATTTTTTAAAAGATTTTCTCTTTCTAAATTAAGGATACTTCAAAATGTTGAATTTAAAAGTTAGTGTATATTTCGGAGAGAGAGAGAGAGAGAGAGAGAGAGAGAGAGAGAGAGAGAGAGAGAGAGAGTATATGGTAAGTAAATAGTGTTCAATCTCAAAGACTTGTAAAGTTTCGTCCGATATTTGCTGTAGATAGTTAACTCGGTCATAGATTACCCTCTTTATCACCAGCCACTTTGGATATCAGTGATGGGTCATAGCAGGTACGTAATCGATAATAAAATACCACAAGTTAAATAAACTAGAGCGCTGCTTATGTCCTTGTATCAGTGTATACTCTGTATATCTTGGCCATGGAAACGTCCGTCAGGACTGATCTTTATGACAACCTGTCGTGAACCCCCAGTATTCTGCTTTAACATGCACGTGTTAAGCATTAAATCGTAAAACCAGAAAAACTTGCGAGATATATTTGTAAGTCTGACAAGGCAGGGAAACATGTCGACGTGATTTTGGACTGTTCTCAAGGTTAAAACACGCCATTTTCTCGTGTCTTAATTTATTTCACTTTTTTAGATATATACACCTTGATTACATTCGCTATATAAAGTACAGCTAGGCAATACTAGAAAGTTTTACAATCTGGCTAAAACTTTATATCATAGATTCTGGACTCGCATATGGTTTTCATTAAATATGCAAATGTTTACCAGTGTCAAAATTCTGAAGCACGGGCAAGACTCTAAAAAAGTGTATCAACATAAAATATTCATTTGAAATGATAAATAAATCTAAAAATTGTGCGTATTTTTTAGTTTAGGAAGCTTTATTCATTAACTTATGCTAATGACATCAAAATGATATCATAAAGAACAATTCACAAAGGTGACTATAATAGTCAGAGAGAGTAAGCGTCAGTTCAAAAGTTCACAACGATCCATCATTTCTTCATTTAGGGTCTAGACAGAGATTGTCGACACTCACTTACCAAGCTAGGCATTAAAAGCCATTCTCGCTGAATTCACTAGAAACATTGCGAATAATTTAACAAGCAAAACAAATTATTTTTTAAATTTTTTCTAATCTTCAGACATAATAAGAAAAAAACCTCAATTACAATTATCAAAATAATTGACAAAATTTGATAAAAATGCAAGATACATTATGACATCATCGGATGTACCTTATGACCCGGAAGTCATGCACCTTTATTTTGGGGGACAACAGGTAAATGTATTGATATATGCATTTAACTGCACAAAATTGTCTGTCATATATCAAATCTAGATGAATATTTGAGGAACATAAATCAAGATTTAAAAATCATTACTTCCGAATTCGTTCAAAAATAAATTACAACACAGACATTTTACTGGATTTCTAGAGGTTACTCTGCGTGCCTGAAAGTTTACAAACACACCTATGCGTCTCATATCAGGTGAGTCTGGTCTGTTTGTTCTAACAAAGACAATTGTTGGTTAAGCTAAATCAGACTATGGACCGTGAAGTATCCCATAGTGATTGACCACACTAATACTGGTACTCGCAATCAATCTTAGCTGCAGGTCTGCATATTTGTAAATATGAAATTATAGTTTAGATTAAATATAAAAATTGAAATGTGATTAAAAGTCTGAAAAAAAAATATATTGCTATGTACGTAAACCAAGAATACAGGCTGTCTGAGCGCGTGCACTTAAGTAAATAATACTGATATCAATTTCTATTCCATATACATGCATTCAACTTCATAACAATCAATATAAATGGACAAAAAAGTTGGAGTGCATGTTAAAACATCATTTAACTCAATTTGATAAAACGCTAACACTCAAATTATACATCAAAATAGCATACAAAAAGCAATACAACCCAGAGCCTCATTTATGAACAAGTATTCAACCCCCCCCCCCCCTTTCCATTATAAAAACAAACAAAAAAGCCATTTTGCAAAGACATGGAAAATGTTTTAAGACAACACATCATGTATGTAAAACTAAACCAATACATCGGTCAAAGACATGGAACATGATAAACGACATAGCACATCCGTATGGACGAAGAAGATCATGTGGATTAACATAGCACACCTGGTGGAAAAATATCGCATTATATAAAAAAAAACCTCATGAAAAGACAACATAGCGTATGATGAAAGAACACTACAAGAGTAAAACCAGAAAACAATGGGAAGGTCGACTCAATTCATATTGTATAAAGAAAGGACACAGTATAGTAAGTAAGTAAGTAAGTAAGTAAGTAAATGATTTATTATAGCGACATGTGTTTCATATGTATACATGTATTAATACTAGTATTATACAATAGCTTAAGGAATAAACACCCGGCCCATCAGACCTATATGTCACTTTATATACATGAATATACAAAAAATACGTTTACGCTTTGCTATTTTTGAATAGGATAAACTGCACAATAATAGTAGAAATATAGCACATCATATTAAGAAAGAACACTAAATGAATAACGTAACAAAAAAGACGACATAAAAGACGGCATGCCAAAAAATTTAAAACCATGTGAACAACACAGCATAGCAATCGAATCAAAATTAGACCCTTCAGGCTCCTGTATTTGATATGTCGCTGTGGGGATCGATGTCGTAACCGGGGAGCGGATGCAAAATCTAATTTTAATCAGATCGCAAGCACACCCGTGTAACCAGCACATCAATGAAAAACACAGCAAACAAAAGACGGCCCATCGTCACACTTTGCAAATACTAGTAGTGCACACTATGTAAAGACAGCTCCTTGCAAAAGGCAACACTGGCATGTCACTTGAAAACAGACTCATCGGGAAAACAGTAAACCAAGAACATACAGAGCACCACGTTGAGACAGCGTTTGAACCAAACATCGGGAGAAGAAAGAATGCTCAGACCATCAGAAATAAGCAGTCATATGATCCAAGACCATTAGGTAAAAAGCAGAACACTATCTAAAACGACAGCAAATCCTGTGGAATTATTTCTATTCGTGGGGGTCAATGTTCGTGGGTAGCCAAAATTTTCCTGGTTTGTGGTAAAGTAATTTCGTTGGTAGCGAGTTCTATTTCGTAAATAAATATTAAACATATTTTTGCATATACATTTGTGGGGATGTAAATTCGTAGGCAAGAGTTACCCATGAAGCCATGAACAGTGGTACCCCACGAACAATGATGATTCCACAGAATTGCAAAATAGCACATTATACAAAAAGATTACAGCGTATGAACAAAAAACATTATGTGTGTAAATAAATAAATCAGGTGAAGATAGTATTGATCGAAGAAACAGGCAAGAACTAGTGTGCATACAATGCAAAAAAACATAAATATATATGACTTTATAAAAACAAGATATAATTTATATATCAAAATAGAGCACCTTAATGGAAGACTTAGCATAGCAGATCTCATTAGATGAAGCGTATGAAGTCTAATTATTATCACTAATTGTATAAATATATTTTTAATGTATATTATAGCACAAATTGCAAACTCAAAGAAAATCATACAAAGCACAGATAAGCAATCGTTTATCGTTCTAATTGTAACCTGTAAATTGTAAGGACTTTCAGAATTGTATATATACATCACAGACTACACTGGTGGTGGTGATTTCAATCAGTTGATTACAGACTGTCAAAAGTATGGGTCTTACATATAGAATACTTAAAGCATAAATTAATAGAACAATTTTAAAATTAAACATGTTAAGTTCTAAATACCGTATATCCGGTAACTTTCGCGATGATCTAATTTTCGCTCTTTCGGGGTAATTTTTACATCGCAAATACACCCACCGCAAAATACGTGTTTTCAAAACGCTGAAATAATATCCGTTATTGCTTGCTACAAGAAACTTTTTATTTGCAAAAATGACTGACCCAACTGAAAAAAAAAATCAAACCTTCACGCGACAATCGAAATAAAAAGGAGCTGTGTGGCGAAGGTTTGATTTTAATCAGACTGCAAATCGCACATTATCAAATAAGATTTCCTTTTTCCATTCTCACATAGAATGCTCTATATGGGACAATTAAGATAAAAAGAGGCTTTGTACTTGATATGAATTGATATGTTAGTTAACATCATTCCGTATATTGGCAATTGTGGCGGATACAGATGATGCTACTGGTGTAAATAACTAAGGCAAGTGAAGCTTTAAAATCTAACAGTCTTTAGGAATAGGTTTGGGACGCCGTTTCAAAGACCACGTTTTATCAAATAATTAATAAAATACAGATTTTTGAAAAACGTGTGGTGATGACGTCATTTAAAAGTCAAGGGCATTCAGTTGTACATGTAAACAATTTGCGTAATAACCGCCCCTAACTCTCTTTGCTGTTATAAAATATTAAAAGGAAAAGAAGCGTGCTGCGATCTGTGAAACGACAAAAAAGGTCGATAGCTGCCAAAAGTCGCTCCGTTTATAAACGTAGCAACAGTTACTTGTCATTGAAGTTGTTGATAAAACGTAGCCATAACTTTGCGGTCAGGTCAGACGCATACACGTCACTGCTATTCCTCTGCACGATGCGCAGCGCAAATGCGCCTTCCTGTCGCAGATATTCATTCACAAATCGACGGAACTCCTTTTTCTTGTAGAACCTTTCCTTATTGCGTAGCTTTTCTTTTGTCATTTCCTTATCTCTCAAATCGGGATTTATTTCCAATAACTTTTCGATGAATAGCATTTTGTTGATCGGAAAGAACACGCGCCATAACCACAAAACCAAACTTCCGCAAGTCACCATGGCAACGAAAGCATACCAGAACCAAAGGATGAAGAAAAATGATTCGAAGAACATGTTGAATGGAAGCACGCATTGCACGGTCCAAGATTGCACATTCGACAACTGTCGGATCTTAAAATCACACATAGCGACGCGCGGAAATTCCACTAGCCCCAGCTGGTTGATTTCGGAACGACGACGCCCAAAGAAATCCACTCCCAGATTAAGATAGAAATGTTGACCCAGAACTGCGTCGAGTAAAAAAAACTGGCCGATTACATTTAAACAGTATAGGCACTTTATAAAGATATATATCGCAGGTAGATAATTTCCACTTCTTTTTCCACATAAGGTGTTCTTGAATGCGTTCTCCTTTTTGCGGTGCAGTTGAAGCCAGCGTTCAATATAGACACTTGTGTGTTCGATAGATTGCTGACGTTCATTCCACGTCATTTCCTTTGTGTCCGAAGCTAAACGCGCGAGATGTCCTAAGTTGATACCAGACGAGTTGCTGATGAGACGCCACAAGACGTTTGGAAGCTTAAACATGAGTGCCATTAGAAGCAATATCACGGGGATCCATGGGTAATACTTGATAAGATGGCGGCGTCTTACTTCGTCGTTTTGAGACAACCCCTCTGAAGGAGGGACGTAGTATGTGTAGGAGATCCAGCAGTAGTTCTGGACGTACTCCACGTGAGAATCCGTGAACTCGGCCGGGCACCAGCAGTCGATCGGCGACTTATGGATGATGAACTGTAGGAAAGCTGTGTAAACGGCGAAGGCCCCAAGGAGGACCATGGTAAAGACACAGCTCAAACGGTCGGCCAAGTCGTCATCTTTGTTTCCAGACAAGTTAAAGGAGAAAAGATATGTCTTCTCCACCTCCACGCCATCTTCTATTTCTGTCACCTTCCTCAAGAAAGTGATTCGATCTCCAGACCCACCTTCAAAATGCACTTCTTCGTCCGCTTCCATGTTTGTTTTTTTTTCTTCTTAAATGACAATATGTTTAAAAATACACTTATGGGGTTTTTTAATTTTGGGTTTCGACTGTTTACTTTCGATTTATTCATCCGCTTCGCGATTTTAAAAACTCAAATGAGTGTCGGTTTCGATACGTGAAGAAGTTTTTGTCAATCTGTCATTCACTCCAATATCCACGCATCATTGATCACATTTCACCAAACACACAGTACATCTTCCTTGGAAACCCTTAACATAAGTACAGCGAGTTACACGCAGGTTTAAAAAATGGAAGCAATTTATGTTTTTTATGTGTTGCAAATTTTTGGAAATAAAGTAAACCTAGATTCTTAATTTGAATGAATACAATATCTGTCGATCTTGCGATATTGAATTCGAAATAATCGCAAAAATAGCGAAAAAAATATCATAACAAAAATACAGCGTATATGGTATAGTTTATCATATAGATTTAATGATACATGTATTTTTTATGTAGCTTTGTTGGAATATGAATAATATCTTGACTAAAATCTTTGAGATTTGAAATCGGTGTGGATCAATACAAGTTAAAGCAATTAATGTACATATCATAACGAGGCTTTACCTTTTCGACAACGCTGCGCAAGTATGGATATAAACTGCAAATATTCACGCATGTATACATTTCAAAATCTAAAAAATTTCTTGCAATTTTTTTTAATTGCTTGCTTTTACAATATTTTGGATCTGATTCAGTGAATAGTCGGTGTACCAAATCTCCCGACCCGTCGTCTGATGCAGTGTTGTAATATAACCATGTGGATCATTTGAAGCGTTTACAAGTGTTTTTCTCTGAAAAAAAATTCAGTATGCAAAATAACTTAGTAACGCGATCGAACTCAAAACTCAAAGCTGAAAAATGACCCAAATATACTTTTAAAAGGGCTAGGAAGCTAGCATCAATTGATAGAAAGAAAAATAGATTTCACTCACCTGCAAAACACAAATACATGCGGTCAGATCAAATTCAAATGAGATTGATCGGCCAATAACGATGTGTCCAGAAAGAAAGAAGATAGGGAGGTTATGGGTTGGCTGCTGCATGCAGAAATAAGTATAGGGACTTCATTCTTACGGCAATTGTATTCAGGAATAAGTACACAGGTAGGTTATGGTTTAGCTGATGCATCCAGGAAGTATGTAAATATGGAGGTTATGGTTTTGGCTGCTGTCTCCAAGAAATAAGTAGAAAGATAAGTTATGGTTTGGCTACTATATCCAGGAAGTTGGTAAATATGGAGGTTATGGTTTTGGCTTCTGTCTCAAGAATAAGTAGACAGATAAGTTATGGTTGGGCTACTATATCCAGGAAGTGGGTAAATATGGAGGTTATGGTTTTGGCTTCTGTCTCCAAGAAGTAAGTAGATAGGGAGGTTATGGTTGGGCTACTATATCCAGGAAGTGGGTAATTATGGAGGTTATGGTTTTGGCTGCTAAATCAGAAAAATAAATAGATACTAGGGAGATTACTGTCCGCGCTGCTGTAGCCAAAATGTCAGTAGATAGAGATTTTATTGTTTGGGCTGCTTTATCCAGGAAGTATGTAGATCGGACGGTTTGGGCTGTTATATTAAGGAAGTAAGTAGGTATGGAGGTCATGAACAGGTCTGATGTAAATACAACAAGTAGATAGTGAGATTATGGTTTTGACTACTATAGGCAGATCGTAAGTAGATATATTATGGGTTTGGCTGCTAAAGGCAGATCGTAAGTAGATATATGATGGTTTTGACTACTAAAGGCAGATCGTAAGTAGATATATTATGGTTTTGGTCGATGTACATGTATGAACGAAAGAAGTTGATATGGAAGTTATGGTTAGTGCTTATGTATACAGGAATTTAAGTAAGGAGATTATGCACTGGCGTCTGAAGCAAATTGAAAGTGTGGGGGGGGGGGGGGGGGCTAGACTAATCCTCAGAAATAATGAAAAAAAAAACAAATTCCCAAAATCATGAAAATCCTAATCCCGAGGGGGGGGGGGGGGTAGTATGCCTTTGACTCCAACTTCTCAATATTTCAATCTTTCAAGGTTAATTTAGGAACAATTATAGGAACCCTTTATGATGCTATGTGCCTAATGGTTAGGTCTACCTTTGCAAAATAATTGGGGGGGGGGGGGGACCTTTATGTTATGTTTTGGCTTCTGTATTAGGGATGTAAGTAGATAGGGAGGTTGTGATTTCAGCCGCTGTTTCATTTTATGGTCATCCCCTAGCTCCCCCGTGTCTATAGATGATATTTGATATAGCCAATTTAGTTTTGATGTTCGAAACACATCTGGGATTTCGACAGCATATGTTGATATTAAGCAGAGCATGCGCGGATCTAGAGGGGGGGTCGGGGGGGTCCCGACCCCCCCTGGAAAATGAAAATTTATTAAATTTACATAGTAAAATTATCGCGAAAATATGCCTCGGACCCCCCCTGGCAAACACAATTATCCTTCGGACCCCCCCTGGAAAAATTTTCTGGATCCGCGCATGCAGAGCATGCATTTCAATTCGAATGAAACCATAATTTCTTTACTATGATTTTGATGTCTTTATTTACCTGAACATGTAAAAGAGATGACATATTTTGAAGAAAATTGGTGCAAGAGCGATATTTAAGAAGAAGGTATAAAATTGGCTTTATATGACCAATTATTCTGTTGTGTGTGCATACATGTGATTTTACTTATCTTTTTTAACCTGCATTTTGATCGTCGCCAGGTAAAACGATATATGTAAACAAAATAAACTGGGTCAAGGTCAACAAATAGATATCATAAGAGATGCATGTATACCAAAGATGATAGTGCAGTTCGTAGCATAAGAGTTGATGTTGTAGACGATATATTTAGTCATTACTTAACCAACTACGGTCTAGTGTGACATATATAGAAGTATATATTTAATCTACCACTGGTCTGAGGAGGGTTGTCATATTGAAACGTTTCAGTCTCTGTCGTCTTTCATTATGATTGAATTATTCATGTGCGTATTTATGTGCCGCATCTGATCAACACAGCTCCGCTTTTAACAGTATTTTTTCTGTTGCCCCTCGACTTTCTATATAGCACTGACGTTTTTATGCTGCGTTCACCAGAACTAGAGCCCTATCAGCAATAAATGAAGGGCTCTTCAATATTATAGGGCGCTATGGCCTCGTCGTGTGGATGTAGTGACTTTGACCTACATACAAGACCATGCAAGTGCGCGTCCTTATCTGGATGTCAACACAAAGAACTTATTAAAGTTCCGATCCACCAGCTTTGTTTATCAAATCCTCCATATTGCTACACAGTACCCCTCCCTAGTGACGTCACGGCGAGACTTTCACCTCTCTCCACTGTCCCTTATCTCACCTGAACACTAACAACAGCGTCCGTGAAATTCAGACCAAAAAGTTGTATGTGTCTTTTATATTTATTTACTTCTGAACTATACAATCTGAAACAACTTAGTAACTAGATATTGCGATTTGAATTATTTGACATAAAATATGAATGCAATCACTAAAATATATCATAAAAATATAAATTGTATTAGAACATTAAATTGTTTTTAACTATTACTGTACATTCCCGTTGTGCATATAGTCCTGATTATAAAGGCACGTCGACTTCTAAAACAATCAAGTTCAAACAACCTTTTAATAAAAACAAGATAGTTTACATCTAATAAATGCCCACATTTTCACAACGAATGCGGCGTGCTAGCGAACATCAACAGAAAGCGAGGAGTAATTGTCTCTGGTTAATCATTGTTGCAAAAAATGACATCACGGCGATTATAAAATCATGAACACATGTTGAAATGAAAAAAAAACATACAAGAGATCAACAAAAATCAAGGCCTTATGACATGTAACAACAAAGCATTGGTCCCAAAAATAGGCCATTCCGAAATGATCACGAGTACAATTGTCAAATAGAGTGGTATATGGAAAATTTATTAAAAATAGACATATCTATGGAAAAATTAATATCATGAGAATGCAGGTCAATTGTATCACAGTTGTACTAGAAATTCGTTGATTTGTGTTTGATTTCGTGGGTAATATCAATCTTGAAAAGAAAAAAATTAACAAATCACTTGCAATTATTTGTATTTGGTGGCCATTTACAATTTGAAAAGCTGAACAAAGTTAAAAAATATAAACAACGATGTTCACAACATTTCAAAAAAGGGCCTCCATAATAACAACAAACTTTATAATGTATACGTAGTATATTGTGACGTCATGGAATAGAATGATCGGTTGCTGTAGTTGATGCCGGCTGGAAGACGCTTGATTTTTAGGAATGTTTGAGATTCGATGGACATCAGAATTAGAAAAATGCGGCCAAAAACTCGAAAAATTATAAATATATGATCATTTATCTAATGCATAGTTGGAAATGCCAATGCCCAAATGGTATGACTAGGATTGGTCTCTTCTGTTCCCTGACATCCTACGATTAGCACCATGGCGGGAGCCAGACAGGTCGGAAGTGTCCAATACTGACCATTAGAAGCAAGTTGACAACCGAAACGAAGCACCTGGTCAAAACCAACACAGATGGCGGATAACTACATACTTGTGTCAACTTTCACAACTTGGAATGTTCATACACTCTTCACATTTGAACATAGCTTTAGCTTCATTTAACAAGTCAAGTCTGTCTTAAGCGTGCGTTTCGCCGTAATCGTCACTTAAGGCTTTTTTCACAAAGGGTTTCTCTTTGTATATACCCCACAAGTTCAGAACCAGATCGGTTAGCAAGATGGCGTTAGTATTCCTTGCTACGATTCTGAGTACGAAGAGGCCGTCGTCTCGTAGATACTGGTCAGCGAACTGCCGGCACACCTTCTTGTCATCCTCTCCCAGCAGCTGGTCGCGCACCTTAAGGAACTTCTTGATGTACGCCACGCGGTTGTGTTTGATGATGACGCGCCAGATCCAGAACAGGAAGTTACCGAGGGTAACCACGGCAACCACCACGAACCAGAACCAAAGGAAGATGAAGATTTTCTCGTTGAAGAGGTTGATGGGAAGGACGCATTGCACGGTCCATCGCTGCAGGTTCTGTAGCTGACGGATGTCGAAATCACAGAGTGTGACGCGCGGGAATCGGTAGCTCTCTTTGATCTCCCAGTTGTTGGCCAGGCCATCCAGAACTTCAAGACCATAGGCGGAGTAAAATCCGTGTCCCATGAAAGCGTTGAGGATGAAGAACTGGCAGATGATGTTGACACAGTATAGGATCTTAACGAACATGTACAGGCCGGTCAGGTATGTGCCCTCGCGCTTGTTACACATGATCAAGCAGACTTTGGACGCCTTCTGCTTCATACGGACCATGAAGTTATAGTTGTACTGACGGTGGGTCTCCAGCCAGCGGTCGATGTAGACGGCGATGTGCTTCACCGTCTCGTCTCTCTTTTTGGGCTCAGCAGTTTGGGTTCCAGCAGCCATGGTGACGATTTTCTCGAGGTTGAGTCCAGAGTGGCCGCTCAGCATTCTCCAGACGAGACAAGGGACCTTGAAGAGGAATGCCATGAAGACCAGGATGATGGGCACCCACTGGTAGTAGGTCAGCTCCTCCTGGCGGCGAGTGTCGTGGTCCAGGGGAATGGCTTCCTCCAGAGGGACATAGTACGTGTTTTTAATCCAGCAGTAGGATTTTGTATACGATACATACGACCCCGTAAACTGCGCCGGACACCAGCACTCGATGGGATTCCCTACGTACTGTCCGCCCCCGGTAAATACTGCAAAGATACACAGGAGCACCACGGTGTAGATGTGGTTGACTCGGTCCACCCAGTCGTCATCATCGTTACCCCGGAGCTTGTTCCAGCTCGCCCAGCTTCCAAAGATCCACACAACGCTGAAAAACACACAAACAACAATGTTTTACTTGTACTGAATATAAATAATTCGCGATGAATGTCATTTATCTAAACTTGTTTGGTGTGAAAATATTTTGGTATGCATTTTGTATATATTTAATGGTGAAATGAGCATGTGGCATTTTGTTCACTATATAATAGATACGAATTATTTTATGTTGTACACTTAAAATTACGTTTGTTGGGGTAGGGGTGGGGGATTTGGGGATTTTTTTGTTGAGTGTCACACTAGAAAAAAAACTTGTTTGGGGTATGTTGTTTTGCTGATGGGAAATCCTATTGCGTAAGGTTAACTCAATTTGTTTATATTGTGTTTTAACGAATGAGTTCATAATCATGTTAATGGAGATTATGACTTAATTTTACGTAAGAGAGGGACATACATGAGCTGACGGCGTTATAGTACCTTTTAACAAAGGCGGCTAATTGCACGGGGCCCAGGGTGGTTTATTGCATTATAAACCGTCACAATGGTACATCAAAGAAGACCGGACACACTATAGTCTATCAATATTTAAAAAAAGCAACTTGACCGGAAAATTCGGATGGTTTGTGGCACCTGCTTTAGGATAAGCAAATCTAGGGGCCATCGACAGGGTTTCATTTGAAATGACGATAAGTAAATTTTGAGTCTTTTTTACCCTCCTGAACTGATAAGGGCTGGTTTTGTTTGGACATGAAAACGTCGTCTGTCTGTATGAGTAAGTAAATAAACTGGTATACCCTTATCCAGGAGATAAAGATGCCGAGGGTGCGTAGCGCCACATACATACTTAGTGCATCTATATACACCTACTCATGGTCAACTACCCGAAGTAGACTACACTTGGAGAACAAATGAAGAATTCACAAATTTTTACGGTCCTTTATAAAAAAAATTATACAGAATTTGTTTTGGTGTTTTATTATTGAGTAACGCTTCCGTAGCTTCGTGATTTACACAGAAATGTGTCAATCTCCTCTATAAATAACTGCATTGATTGACAAGTAGGTCCTACTTTTTTATTGAAATTTAATGACAACTGTCGAACCATACACAACGAATGGGATCATTTAAAATATACCAACTTGTCTAATTAAATCAGATAAGACGCAATATACACGCTATACAGAAATGTGTAACTATTTTATCTGGAGTGATGAAATGTGACACAAATGCAATACAAAGTACAGAGGTTGCGTGGATTAAATCGGGGTCGCGTAGGCATCGGCCCAAGTCATCATCAGGAGGTGAAAGAGTTACCTCCCATGTATCAGCAGGTCGTTTAAAGCAAAATCAATAAGCTGCATTTTAATACCGTGTAGAAATCTTTTTCATTTGTTATTGGTATTTTCCGTGATATAAAAAATGCAGGTTTTTAAATTTCTGTTATTCATGGTGTTGTGGGGGTGAACCATTTAAAAGTTCTAAGTGAATGAAAATAAAAATGACATAATTGTCACCCTGAACAACAGTTAATTTTTCTTATAACAAAATATATTTTACAGTTGATAGGTTGATTTTTCCTCTATAAAATTGGTTACCAAGTTATTGTTTCTAGTTTTATATCATTAAGTTTAGTTTTACAGGCTGAATACTCACCATATCCTGTTTTAAAGCATTTTAATTTTTTTTAATCAGGTTGATTGTGCTTGTTTTTAAATAACCAAATGTTATTTGTTTTCGTTATGTAATATTCATTTATTGTATTCATAGCATTAAACAATGACTACTATTAATTCAAAGTCAATAAACATGCTCTACTTTTCACAGATAGGTATATCATGAATAAACAAAATAGTATGCAGAAAATGCCAAAACAGTTTATGAAGAGCATATGTTTTCATTATTCAATTATTTATGATCAATACATAAATGTCATTCAAAATCAAGATAATGATATCTTTGTACAACAAGTTATAGCTACATGCATAAATCTTAATTTATTTTATATTCGGCAGAATAAAATAGGAATTCTGACTTTAAATTGTAACCATTATTATATTTTTCATCAGGTCCAAAATGGATATAGTTCTCCCTGGATGATTTTCACGCGCATTTACAAGTTATTCACGTGCAATTAATGGGGCTCCGAGTGGGAGAATTGACAAGCTTACAGAGCTTTGTGAATTTGGCCCCAGGCACCAATGTATTAGGCGACCTACAGTGTTGACACCTAGCCGCCGATCTTGACAGGGGCTTACATACAGTACAAATGTAGCAAATGATGACATATTTATGACGAGATGTATTCAATTTTCATAATAAAGATTAAGTGTATAAAATACAAAATGAAGAAAAACTACTAATTGCCCAATATTTAAATTGAATTTAGAAAAGTCACATAGTTCAGCATATTGGTTATAAAATTTATTATAGATGATATTTTAATGATCAAATTGTCAACAAATGAACATTTTGATAATTACGCCTCATTTGTATACAGCTATACAAAATGAGGCTAGAGAAAACTCGAAACAATAACCGAGGCGTGTAAAACTGAATCTAAACGGGTAAAACGACTTCTGAAAATGGTTGAAGGACTAAACATTTCAGTTTAAACACTAGATACACCGCGTCTTACTGATCAACAGTTATGTACTCTTAAAACTAAAACGCCTATCACCGATGGCCATATCGTGTGAAAGTAGTTGTTATGAATAGTACGTATTACACAGAGAAAACTAAAGAGGAAACTTACGACATAGCTTTAGATGGTCACCAGCAGGACCTATGGGCTCTTCTGTTCCTCTTAACCGAAAGTTCTAAAGAAGAATCCCTCTGTTAAAACTGTGTTCTGTAAAAAATTGTCGAAACGTTGCCCTGTCTTCCCTTTTCTCTCGTGTCGCTACACTGAATGATTAGGAAGGACCGAACCTAGGTGTCACTCAATTTCTAAACAGTTTAGGTTGACCAATCAGAGCGCACCTCGGGGTTAAAGGGCATGCCCAAATTTTGTCAAGAGAGGATAACTCGTCTATCAAACTAGAAATAGGAGGTAAATATTTCGTAAGAAACTAATTTTTAGAAAATTTCGTAAACACAATCAAATGCAAACTTAACAATGAAGAAAAGAAATTTGAAACAATACTAATTTTAAGTGTTAATAGATGTTAATTTTTTTGTTACGATTCTTTTTATTTGAAAATTAAAGTTTTACTAAACTTCGTTTAACCAACTATATATATATATATATATATATATATATATATATATATATATATATATATATATATATATATCAGTTCCGAAAATTATTATAATTTTGACAATTACATCCTTCAACTTCTGAAAAAATAAGCCACATCCTCTTTTTCTTAACATAGAAAAAAAGTAATAGAAAAAATCCATAAAATTAGATTCAACCATAAACCACACGAGAAATTTTTTTTCTTGTTTTCGATTTCCACTAACAATGGGATTCGCCTATACAAATTTAGACAAGGGTACGTTTGGGTGATACTTAGAACTCAGTTAAAACATGTACGTCTAGTTAATTAATATAAAAAATGGAAATCAATTTTAACAATGATTAATTTATATTTAACTTGCAATATCGATGTATATGAATAGAATGGCATTAATTCAACATGTAAAAAAGAAATCGTTAAGATGGATGTTAACTAGATTGATTTAATTCCATGAGTTAACGTTCCTCCAAAATAAGGTGTAAGGTATAAGTAAAACAATATATAAAATTTGATAATGTTTCTATTCACATCTATACTTACAAACCACTTCAGAGGTAATTGGAAAAAGCAACCAACGAAAACAATAAAACAAGTAAAAAAGAAGACTTCTGTCCCACCCAAATTCGAATGTTTTTAACAAACCCATATGAACATTAATTGAAACTTACAATACCCATCCCCACTCCCCAATTTAGAGGTTACGAACAGTATGATATTATCACAGCATATTAAATGTACTTTCATTTATATGCATCCTATATGAATTTTTTCTTTTTAAAAAAATATGATATTTTTTATGTGCATATATATAAAAAAAATATTTACACAAATGATTTTAAATTTATCAACGTTTCGGAATTTCTAGAAAATCTTGTTTTTAATCTACGGAAAAATAAGTATTATGATCGAAATCCAGAAGCCGTTTGTGTAGTGCGTAAATGGCCTTGGGACAAACACTAATATAATCCAAGATGGCGGAATCAACAACCGAACAAGCGATGGTAGCTGTTATCGAGGAAAAACTGGACATAAGTGATGGTGTAACGTCGGACGACGAAGACTCTGATAATGAACAGGACTGGGGGAATATGGAGCTCCCTGTCAGGGACAAGAGAGTGCCCCCTCTCTTCTGTAGGGCGTGTTTATCGCCGTACTTTGGCGAGAAAAGAGAGGACGGAAGTCACATTCTTACGTGTACTAAGTGTAAACGGACTCGGGAACTCACAGCGGAGGATTTCCGAGATGTTCCTGTGGGGGAGAGGGATTCCTATGTAGGAGACGTAGTTTCCAATCGGTTCCGACCTCTAATCGAAGAACAAAGACGGCTGAGGTCCATGGATTTGAGTGACCCAGATTACATAGAAGACGAGTTTAAAAAGTATTTCTATGTTTACAAACATATACTTGATCTTATGACAGAGACTGTCAGTAACATGCATAAAACACTGGACGAGTACAGACACCAGTACAACGAGTCCATGATAAAGAGACTAGCTGTAGAGGCAGGGACCTTTGATGATATTACCATTGTCGTAACCGGGTCAAAAGAGACAAATGACCTACTTATTAATCCTGATGAATACAGCGTTCCAGTTGAAGTTTGTATACAGTGCAACGTGCAAGGAAAGAGAGGGATTCGGTCAGCTGATAAGTATGTATTAGAGGCTTGCATCACTAAGAAAATGGTAAATGAGATGCCCCTGTTTCAGCAGCGTTTATTTCATTACCATACAAGAGCCCAGTTTGCTCTCATGAGAACTCTTAGTGATAAAAATAAACACGGTAGTCAGAATGTTTCCGGAAAGAAATTAAGAAAAAATAGGAAAAAACTAAAGAATAAAGGTAAAGACGATGACGATATATCTGGACCCAAAGATTTTGTTAATTGCACAAACTCAGTTATATATAAAATGTCTGTAGAGTTTGGAGAAAAGTTTAAAGTAGATCCCATGGAGCAATCATCAGAGGATGAATCTGAAGATACAAGTTGTAGCGATGTAGAAGAGGAGGGAGAACAAGGAACTGAAGAGTCCCAGGGATCCGATGTAGTTAAATATAACGGGGCCAGGCCAAAAGTGGACCACAAAAACTCGCCGGAAAAGGTCGAGCTACGCGCCATGATCAGGAAATACGAGAGAGAAATCGGAAGTGACGTCAAGGAAGAGGAGGAGAAGCGGTTTCAATCTGAAATTAGTTACATCATCCCTTACATCATGAGAGACTCTGAAAGTGAAGTCGACCACGAGAAGTTCGACGTTCGCCATGTCAACAAGGCGTTTAAGGAGATCATGCGCGCCATCAAAAAGAGAAGCAACATGGAACAGCGCCACCGGAAAGTCGTGATGCTGAAACAGATAGAGAAAGCTGTCATGGAGATGACGGATCACGTGGATGATATCAAAGGGGAGATAATCCAGGACCTGCAAGAGGCCTACCGAGTGAAGATGATCACGTCCCATAGGGATAAGAAAGAGGCAGAGGATACCCAGAACGATCTGATGGTGTACAGGGACCTTCTATTGAGGTATCAGGAGACCTACGAGTTCGACAAGGCCGATGAAGTGATGAAAAAGGTGGATGTGTACCGGAAGCGCCTAAATCAGCTCCAAGAAGATCACCTCAAAGAGTAAAAATCCGCCTAGACCTAGACAGAGTGTTCCTGTGGTGCATGGTAGTGTTAGAGGCACTATGATTACGTCATTAAGGCACCAGGGTTATACTAAATAAAGAATATTTATTTGTGAACTTACTTACAGGCATTATTTATTTTCAGAAAGTTGCATATACATTTTTTTTTGCATATGCTATTATGGACTTGTGTTTAATTTATTTACCAGGTTAGGGCGTTATATATGAAATTACTTTCTTGTATTTATAAAAGTACATTCTTGTAAGTATTTACCATAATTCTGGGGTGTATTTGTGTTGGACAGTGTCTTGGGACACGTGTTCCAATCGGTGTATTACCTGTCATCATCAGAGATTGGAATGTATGCTAGATTTTGACGCGTATTTAAGTATAATAGTTTAGTAGTTGTTATGCAGAGTAAGACAAGGGCATCTGATAGCTCCGTCACATGCTTGTTTACGGGGGCACACGTCTCCCTCTGTCCGTGTATTGGATTAACCACAGTCAAAGATGGCCAAAGTGATTATTCATGTTTCTTGCCAATGGTAGATGTAGATCTTGCAATGACTAAGTGTATTTTGCTGTACTTTTATGATATTTAAAACGGGTACTTGAACTTGTATATAGATGTTTATGAATGTGATGGTGCTTGCTTTTTATACATACCTCAATGATTATTCTCTGTATACATTTCCTTTAAAATGTCATGATATTACATATGTAGTGCTATTACTATGATTATTTATTTTATTCAAAAATTGACTTGTTTGTTGGTTCTTTGTAATCTGATGTTAATTAACTTATCGTACATGTTAATGAAACTGAATGTTGTTTGTTTTATCCTCTTTGAGATGTAAACCCAATTATAATAATTTCTCCACCCGTTCAGTAATCACCAGGCAATAGTGGACACAGATTTTGAGTGAGCGTTTTGATCTGTCTTTTTCGGGTTTAAAGTTTTAGTATGATGTATTAAGGGCCATTTTTAGGCATTTTATTTGTTTTGATTTCCCTACAAACAGTGGCTGTAGACCAACTGCTTTGTATGGATGATGGATTGTTATGAACTCCCCGTTGTTCTGTTTTTATATTGCTTGTTCACAAATAAATCACTGACCTTTGGTAGCCTTTTTATCTTTGAACGCGTTAATTTTGTGCTTCTGGCCGGAAGCTGAGTTTAAGGAACTTTACGCCTCGGGGGCGTTGACCTCCCCCTGGTAATCGTCGTCACGCCGTTTATGCAAAGCATACGACACATAGCCGACCCCTCAGTCCCTACTTATGTGTAACTTCACGTAATAAGATGCCACTTAATAGCTGTGATGTGATATTCTTGATTCAAGTTTTATGAGTTTTCTTCACAGAATATATACAATTGAAAGTTAATTAAGCATTTAAGAAATTTTATGTCTATGGAAATTCATCGATATTTGTATATTTTTATAGCAATAAAGATACAGCACTGTTCGTGTTCCGTCAAATGATGGCGAAGTTTGTTAATTATGAAATTACTGGAAGAGTTATTCGTTTACTTTATTTGAACTTCGACGCCAGAAATTCCTTTTCAATATCTAAATAGTTCAGTCATGTTGTAAATGACAGTTCCATGTGATGTATGGATTTCAGTCTCCTGGAGTTCAGACCCCCCCCCCCCCCTCTACTTTCTTCCGTTCCTTTATTTGTCTTAATGAGAGAAAAATGAAGCGTTTCTCAAATGAACAAAACAGAAAAAAAAAGAAATGTCATTGAAACTTAAAAACATTTTTTTTCTTTTTGCCTCTTTTGATAAATGTCAATCTTTTACATAAAAGGAAAATTATGATAAAACAATAAAAATCGTGAAAGATATCTAGCATTATATTCTGCTGAAATTGGTAGCAGCTTTGAAACCATGTGACCTGTAGAAAGATTTCAGATAGGATTTAGAACATTCTTGTACGGTTGTATGCATCACAAGATAGGATCACGCAATATGAGAAAGAGTGCTCGTCCTCATTGTTACCACTGTCGCGAGCGAAATAAGAGAGAGGTGTTGAGTTTCTTTAGTAAAAAGGGTGGGGTACAGGAAACGAGGAATGCGGGGCCTCGATTGTACTGTACTGTTATAAAGCAATAATGACTGCATGGCAATGTCCTCAAAATTTGCTACGTGCAGAAAACAGCACACGTTGAACTCCGGCCAAATCTGTCCCTAGAGTAGGACTGGGGGTGAAAGAAAGCGAAATACTTTATCACTGAGTAAATGTTTCCTGTACGATATTGTGGCCTTTACCTCAATGCGTTAGTTACCTCAATCGCCATAAAGCATTACTATGCCTAGAAACACTCCTTTGGTCTTTTTTACATCGATTAATTGTCATATATATCCCTGTATCTACATATTGCCGCTTGAAGAAAAGCCCAAACATCAGAACACACAGAATTTATATCATTTCCCTTTTCTCTATCCTTGGTGCTAATTCAAGGGGGGGGGGGGGTGCTTCCACAGACCAGACGACTTCCAACAGTTTACTAACTTTCATGATTTTTACTTTTACTATGATTCTGTAAGATGATATAACTGAATAATACTACGAGTTAATAAGAATAATACTAGTACATTTAGATACAGTCTAACATAAACTAAAATGAACTTTTAGAGAATATTGTTGCTACATGTATTTTCAATTTCTGATGTTTTTTCACATCCGCAGAAAACCGCAGAAAAAAAACAACCACAGAAAATAAGCGTTATACGGTGTACCACTGTAAATTAGGTCCGTGGCCATCGTCTTAGATCCTGCAGCGTAAGCTATGATAGTAAACATATTGCATGCACATTTAAATGTGCATATCCAGCTTGAGATATGTATTAAATGTACGCAGGCGCCCTGATTTGAATGGATATTGAGTACAACAGATTTCTTCCGGGTAGATCGTATATCAGAATTACGTAATCTGTTGAAGAACTTGATAGACCAGTCTTATTTCATCTTTTAACCTTCATAATGTCACGCACAAGCACAGTGCACAAACTACGAACCATATTCAGCGCACTCATACTATCGCTGATTGACATCTCTTTTCTCTCTCGAACGAAATCAAATTTGATTGATTTTCAATTTTAAATCATAGATGCATTTGCAGATAAAATTTTTTACCAACTTATATTGTGATTGATCGATTATTGAACAAATCAATACATTGTATGCTGAGATTTTCATTATATTTGAAATTACACATTGATTATATAACGATAATATATTGAAAACCGACGATTATCTAGAACTAGTATGTTTTGCTTCAACAAGAGAATATTTCAGACTCTTTCATAACAACCAACATAGTTGTAATAAATTGTTTTTTTTGGTGTTTTTTTTGGAGAATATGAAACTTGATTTAATTCATTTAAATATCAGAATAGGATCTAGAAACATGGCCTTCGCTTATAGCCTTCTAGGCTCCTAATCTACTACCGATCCAACGAACAGAGCGAGCGGCCTTCCCACAGATATAGCTCCCCCCGGGGGAGATGGTCAGATAGGAACCGCTTAGTCAGCTGATGTTCCGGTCTGATCAGCTTTGGGTCTATGATACGAGGTGACTTATTCCAACACCCGTGGCCTTTCGTAGCGTGGGCCTAATGGAACAATAACCCAGAAATACTGCCCACTCTGTAACATTTGGTTAATGGAACTCCCCGCCACGGGAAAATCATCTACCCGGTCTATATTGATACAAAGATAACCATCGAAAGGATTTTATTAGCCTCATTTTAATATCGCTCGGTCATGGGTTAAGTTCAGATATCACATTAACATTATAAATGTAAATTCGAAATTTCTATTTTTTGACAAAATTCATCACTTTTATAAAGTTCAGGCCAAGGTTGTGAAATGTATCGTGGGGGCCGGGACGGGGGTCATTTCATTTCAAACATGCACGGCGGACACATGACCAGCCAGACTTTGAAGCCCAGATAAAGCGCCACCGCTGGGAGAGGAATTACTGTCCTAATCTCACGCAAATACACAAGTCAAAAGTCTATGCATGAATATCGCGCGTCCAGGTGAGAATTTCACCTTGCGTGACTCCAGTATCTATGAATGTTAATGAGTTCGAAGACCCAGAGAGACGTACGCCCATCATGCAGAAGAAAAATCTGTCTTGTTCCAAGGAAAGTCCCGCCAGGGTTGTAAAAAGTTTAATCGTTTAAGTTAACAGCATGTGAGTCTGGCTAATTATTTTGAGTCAGAAAATATTTTCAAAAAATGAATATATAATATATGTCAGAGGGACAGTAGTATCAAAGCACAGCTTGATCATTTCTTCATCATATATAAAGCAGCATGTAAAAGATTAGGCATTACGAAATGTCTTATTAGGAGTGGCGGGTGAATAGAAATAGTAGAGCACATTCACACCCCTCTAAGCATCACAAAATAGTTTAACGACGTGTGATTAACTCAAATTTTTATTGATCGTATTTGCAAAGAATCAATACTTAAGCTTTAAATTTGTACAGAGATGGATGGGGGTATTTATCAGGCCATTTCATAAGAACGAGTGTTTGAATGTTTGGGGGCGTGAAATATATATCTATAGGTGTAACATAGATGGTAAGTGATTTCAAACCGAACTATCAGTATCAATAGTGAATACACAATTATAGTTTCCTTTAAACTGCACCACGCTACATACATGTACATAACAAGTGTACAATGTACAGAATGGCAGAAAGATATTCTAGTTTTCGACTTGACTCTGCCCCGTCTTGGACCCTCGGAGGGTCAGTGGGCCAGTTCACACGAGTCCCTTAGCCCAGGGCTGTTCTATAAATAGAAACACATTACCGAAGAATCCACCTAATGGTCAGTGCCGGAGTCAGCGGTTCGTTTGATGGGAAACTCTTAGATCAATATCGGTTATAATTATGGTACCCCCTCGCGCCTCGTCCCGGGGCCCCGGCAGACAATGACCGGAGCACTACTGGACTAGAACTAGTTCTTGGCCATACCATCAGGCGCTGACCTGATGACACTTCCATTATCATTTTTTTAAAGACTGAAAAAGTAGAACTGTCATGTTGCTAATTTTGAATTTACCGGGTGGCAGTTAATACAAAATTCACATTTTCATGCTGTGAATTTTGTATTTACTGCCACCGGGTATTTTCAAAATTAAGAACATGACAGAACGAGCAGGCACACTTGAAATTTACATTAAAAGTTAAAATTCGAAGATTTCTGATCTTAACAATTCTCAATCGTTCTTTCCATTTATCAAGAGCGTTTTGTTAAAAGTTGCCACAAAGCTTCTCATGTATACGTACGATCTTACACAGTGAAAATCAAAACATAATTTGTTTGTACAGTATAATTCTTGAAAATATCTACACTTAAGTAAACAAGCCCCCCCCCCCCCGCTTTTTTTCCTTGCCTTTCCAGAGATTTGTGTTGTGTTCACGAGTGAAGTGAATACATTTGTTTCAGTCTCCTGGTTTCGACAAGATCTCGTCACATACAATGGAGTAATCGTTCTGATTAGCGGGCGGTTTCCACCCAAATAAGCATCAAAATTATGCATCAGTTGCTAAGTCTGGCTTTTCTGAAGGCTAGTTGGGCTTGGTCACGTTATTTACACCTATCAGCCAGACAAAACCAATGGCCTTCACGCATTTTTAGCAAAACATAAGCTTTTATGCTGTAACGAAATCTCGTCTAGTTCCTATGATGTGAATTGCTCGAAAATAAGATGCATAAAAACTAGCAAGACAAGCATAATTTTTCTGTGTGGTCTTTCATTTATTTTCTTCGTTCTTGAAGAGTTTCTATTTTGAAGTTTTTTTGACTGGTTCAATAAACCACTGTTCCTTGACTTTTTGTGCTCAAACAATGGTCTTTTGTAAAGTATCTTTTTACTACGACAACGTTGGGGGGATTAAAGTAAGACGCACCTAAATCCCCCCAAAAAGTCTGATGCAAGACGCTGCTTAGTTCCGCCTCATTCAGCTTGAAGTGACCGATACCCCCTATTGGTCTAAGATGCGCAGGCGCAGACGAAGAAACTGAAACACGTGTTTAATTGGGGTTAATACATATTGAAACCCTGTAAAGATTTATGTCATAAGATAAAGCTCTATTTTCTAATTATAGAAATTTTGTCGGTGACTTTTGACACCGTTGCTGTACAATGAACTTTCTTAAAATACTAATACATCCCTTCTTCTACAAATTCTTGAACAAATTTGAAGTCATCGTCCGCTTAATGCATGTAATAGAAACTTTGATGGGAGACGATTTGGTTTCCTTGGACTTCATGGCATGAAAAACAAAGCAATTTTCCCTGGGTTTTTTTTTTTTACATTTTATCAGCAAGGAGAAGCCAGTTTTTCCCAGGACGGCCGAAATCCACCAACAATGGCGCCGGCGATCTGTATGCCTTGTGACAAAGCTTGGCATGGACTCTGTTGTTAGATTTTTTATGTGTGAGACTGGATTATCGGTTAAATTCTTCACAGCTCAATAAAGTCTATAAACAAACACGCTCCTCCTGTGATCTCCCTCGTTATGGAAGAGTAATGGAGTCCAAAGTGTCTAGCTTACCGGCTACCGAAACATGGATCGGCAGGGGTCCTTCAAAGTTGTACACACATCGCTGTGTCAAATTACTCAAAGGAACGCAAACTATAAAAAAAAGTAGGACACGAACAAATGAGACCTCAAAGATAAATCAGGTCAAAATCAGACCAGATACTCATGTCCTCACACTCTTCAGTCAAAATCCATATCTTTGAAAAAAACCTGCATATATGTAACTAAAATAAATAACGACTAGTATAATAATTTGTTATTAAAACATGTATAATGCAACTCTAGACCGCTGCCCAACAATCTGACATCAATCTATACATTTATCTTGTTACTCGGGGTGAGTACCGGTAAGGCCGTCACTGTATCCCAATGTTTCAGTGAAATATCTTTTTCATTTTAGACACATGACCGTCTACATATGTACAAAACCATTTTAGGAAATGCTAGAATTTTTGTGTCTTTATAAAAACTGTTGAATTCAGAAAACAAATGCAACAAGTTATAGCAAAATCTATTATATACCGGTATATTATTACCTGCATGTAGATTTAAAAATTGTTCATTTTCATTAATCGAATTTTATATTTAGCTCATTGATATGTTGTAAAGTGAAGTCTCTGTGACCGAAACGTGGGTGGTTCCATTGGGTATTTACTATTACTGTGCGGATGTACAAGTGTTCGTGTAAGTCGTACAAACCCATCTAATTATTATCAAATTTCCACGTGCTTGGTGGACAGCAAATGTTAAAGACAGGGTTAGTTTTTTCAAGTGACCAGTATATGTATTGTAATGTGTATATTAATTGTATATATCTATGAGCTGTACACGTGTTGACCAATTAACAATACAATAGTAGGATGTTTTAATGTAGGACACTCTAATTATTACCAAATTTCCTCTTGCTTGGTGGACAGAAAATGTTCATGACAGGGGCACAGAGTTATTGAAAATGACAAGGTAACTTAATAGGATGTTTTAATGTAGGACAAACACAAAAAGCAACGCCATGATAAAGAGAAAATATAGAACATCGACGAACACGTGCTTTTACATTGTTATATATACGCACAGTTTTTGTGTAATAGTTTCGTCCGAATTAAAGGTTAATTGACATGTACCAAGTTCATTATGTAAATCTAGATCATTTAAGATGAATGCTTGAAAAACTGCGTATTTTAAAGTTTTAATGCTTATAATAAATGTCAGTGTTGTTTTTTCACTTTCTTCCATGACGATTACCACATCACAAATAGTTTCTATTACACCCAAATTTTCTCTCATCAAAACTTATAAAACTAGGTGTTTGTCAGCAAGGATTTAAAGATCTATTTAACAAAATATATATATTGCAATGCAGTGGTCATATTACAGGATTTGGATTACCTGTGTACATGTAGATAGATTACTCATCATCATTTCACCTGTCCTGACCAAACAAACACAATGCAACACCGTCTTACTTTACATAAGTCTGATACAGTAAACCTCTACCGATCCACCCCGATTTAACATAATCCATTAATAATATAAACAGAGCAACTTTTTTAAAATTTCAATATTTACTTAATTTTGGATATAATGGATCTAATTTAATTAAGGCGATCTATTGTTACCCTGCCCGACACACTCTCTGCTCCCGGCCTCCTTGACCGGTCATTAGGGGTGTGACATCCCGAGGAATAAAGAAAATCTCTTCCTAATTACAATGCTGATATTTACCTCCTGTAAAATCTGGAAGCTTTAAACTCATTATTTACGCTGACTATGTAAAGAGGTGAACGTCCTGGATATAAAATTGTAAAGTAGCTGTTCTCTGTTATAAATCACACTGACGTGGTTTCATATTAAATGTCAAATAGGCAAAGAAACATTTATGGTCATTCAGAAATCTAAAAAAAAATTCATGAGATAAAGAAACCCTCACAAGCAAAATAAATACTTAGGCTTAACAAAGGCCAAAAATCACAATAGACTGAATGCAACCAACTATAAACAACTATACTAAAATTATGTAAAGACTAATAAATGCAACCAACATTCAAACCAGTGACAAAAGCAATCACAGTAGCACTTACAAGAGCAATAAAAAGCAACAACGATAACCAAATACGGCAGCTGTATAAATGAGAGCAACTAAGAAACCAACGACAGCAACAACATCAGACGACAACAATAATGGCACCGAGAGCAGCGGCGACAACATTAAGACTCGGTGAAAAAGCCTAATAGTTACTTTGGTAATATAACAGCAACTGTAACTAAGAAGTCGAGTGCAATAACAACACACATTACACAGGTAGCAAAGCATTGTGTATGGTTAGGGCACGGTAAAATGGGTGTTTTGCCGCATTATTCAATAAACAAAAATGGGGGAAAAATCGGCGCTATTAAGTGTACATTTAGGATAAAATATTCAAAAATCTTTAAGTAAGATTCTTTGTACACTATGAAAGAGAAAAAATTGCCCTTGTTTAACGACATTAGAATATATGCATATAGATACAGGCATTTAAGTATAGATGTTTCTATGAAGTGCAAATATAACGTTTGATTTTCAAACAGAGTCGATGATATTTGGAGTGTTTTTATCCTGACAATGATTAAACTCCCTAGACAGTTCTTTCCAAAACACAATATTGACTTTCTTATCAAAATGACGTTGAAGGGAGCATTTCGACTAAACTTTGATCGTGTTTGCTCTCACAGTTAAACTGATGTATGAATTGTAAATCTATCACTATACGTTTGCATTTTTCATTAATCATAAAGAGGTCAAAGGGAATTCACTTGAAGATTTCAGGCCCCAACAGAATAAGACACGTGAATAAGAGGTTGCTTTATAGGGTCTCTTTATCTATATCAGTTGATTGGTTTTTACATAAACCGTGTTTTACGTGGTTTCTAGTTGCTGGGACAATGGAACGGTTGGGGTTACCAATTATGTCCCAGTAAACCTCCTCCAACCCATCCAGGTACTGCTTAGTAGGTTGCTGTACTGTTTTTTGTTCCTTTAACCTGTACCTCAAGCAGGTATGTCAGCACGTGCATGCTGTCAGGACGACGGAAGCACGTTTACACATTACGTAATATTAAGTAAAATCAAATCAACAAATGCTTCATGTTGTCAAATACGTACAAACAAAAAACGAGTTCTTATCTTAAGTACACATTGCATCAAAAGACCGAGTACTCCGAGTGCATATTTTACGACGAATTAAAGGTATGCATACTTCTCACAAAGAGTGACGAATTCCTACTAGACGTAAGAAGGGAGATACGTGTGACGTCACATACAAAGATTAGTTGATGCGCTCACGGGCTTGATATCTACAGATATATGTTCTAAAAATCCACCCGACATCTTTTTATCTCTTGATATCAATAATTTGTCACTTTATTATTTAAATCGACCGAATTTCGTCAGAACTCAGGTGTGAACGTGACGATGCCCACCTGTGGAGACTTTCATCAGAAAGTAACTCTCCCTTTAAGGAGTGCTAATGAAGAATTAACGCAAAAAAAAGTCTGTGCTATGAATTACAATAACTCGCGAACAACCGCCAAAACCCCAAAGGTCAACTTGGGACAGGGGTAGCTCCGCCGTCGGAGGCCCTGCGATGTCTGTTTGATACAACTTCCCCTGATTTACACGACCTATCGATACAAGTATTGGTTTACGTGTTCTTAAATATCTGCATGTATACTTCAGAAAAGATCAAAAGAAGAATTAAATTTATTACCAGATATATTGAGCTTTAATATCTGGGACAAACCTTTTGTGTTTATTTGACTCCTGTTTTAGATTCTTTTCTTGTCAGATCAATTATTATATGGAAACGTTTTCTATAAAGCATGGACATTTGGTCTGTGTACTCCAGTAGTGTGTGCAATGCGAATAAATGGTAAATGTTATAGCTATTTGATTCACTATGATCTAGAACTTCACTGTTTGGTATGACCTAAACGTGCAACATCGCCAATTTACCAAACATTGCAACCTTCTTTAATGTCTGAAAATGTCGTTTAAAGTAAAAATAAGAAAAGGGGTTGTAAAATTTAAAAATCCCGTAAAATATATGTCCAAAGTACAAAATATAAAACTATATTAAAGAACTTATAAAGGTTGACATTTAACATTTTTTTTCATTTTTATTGCATAATGACGCCAAACCTGTTTATATTTTTAAAAATATTTCTGTGTTTTTCGCAGAAAACGAAACTTTTATAGGTATTTTTTAGCTGTTAAAAAACGAAGTTACAATGTTGAGAGTGGCGTGACGTTTCAATTGCAACAGTTAGCATAATTTTAAAATCATCTACTTACAGTACTTAAATGCCTGTCAGCTATAAACTACGTTATCTTATAAGTTTTTATGATAATGTATAGTTAACAGTAGATTGTCCCAACCGTTATAACCATATATAGTTTGACATGTAGTTTTACTTTGCTTTGAATTGTGATATCATCTTCCTATGTCCTAATCTGCTGTGAATTGGCCTGATTCATCACTGAAAACTTATATCCAGATTGTTGTCATGTTGTAAATTTTGAATTTACTGGTTGGGTGTAAACATGACCTGTTGTAAATTTTGTATTTACACCCACCCAGTAAATTCAAAATTTACAACATGACATTGTTCAGAAAACAAATAGTCAAATATTATAATAACAATATAAATATAATTAATGCTAGTGTGATATACTAGTAAATGGGATTTTGATGTGCATGTACTTTGAGGAACTTTTTTAACTTACGTCAGACTTTGTTTTGTACAACACACCTGCAATTATTTGGCAGAGGAATGTTAATTAATCATAACGACGTTTTTTCACAATCGTTTCATTGAGAACTTGACTTGAGTAATTAGATGTTTTCAATGAGAACTTTCTGTAATCTCGCCGTCCTATTGCATGATTGTCCCGGTAAAAGTTTGGTCTATGTGATTAAGATATGTTTGTCTGCGCGCCATCTTGTCCAATAGTTTACCTCTAGTTCTGGGTTTCCTTTTGGGCTACAGCGTGGGGGTCGAGGCGGACATTTATACCTATCATTTACGTACATGTTGTAAAACCTGGATTTTATTATTGCGCCCCACTTGGAAAAGCAAGGTCCATAAATAGTTGCTGAACTATACTAAAACACGTTTCTGGGCAAATATATGAAGTATAAATATTGCAAATAAATAATCGTAGATCTTAATGCAAAGGATGCCCCGCCGGAACAAACCACACAATAAAACAGAAATAAAGAAAGGAACTGCAATTTGTTGGGGATTTGGACATTGTTTTGGGCACTGGCCAATTCGATCGGCCTCACAAATTTCACTTTATCTGCCTCCTTCAAGGGCAAATAGAACATTTGTCTTTCAAAATGGAAAGGGTAAAACTTTTCCAATCAAGCAATCAATCCATAGTGAAGGCTTCGATCCCTTATCGGTGGAGCTCGCCCTCTAAATTAAACTACACTTTGAATTTTAATCCAATCTCGGAAACCCCTTTTCATTACCCAAGAGCAAATTTATATAAGTTTCTGATTTATGCAAATTCTGGTTTTTAAAGAATAATGTGTGTGTTACTCCAAGGAGATTTAGAGTTTGATGGATGTATGTGTATTTCCTTGACGATTCTCTCCTAAAATACAAACCTACCGACATCAGTTCCCGACAACCCACCGTGATCTAAAGCAGCACAAGATTGATGTTTTAAATCACAATATCACCAAAAATCTACATCCTATTAAAAACAAAATAAAAATTCCTTAGTGGGGTTTTATGTAAATGTATGCAGTAACAATACGTAAGAAATTAGTGTCTATATAAGGAGAGGCGAACCCTGAAATGTCGCTCTCTGAAAGCGCTTGCAATATCTTTGTGTATTGCAAATGTCATTAAACAGCGATAAGAAATGAATTAAAAACAAACACTTTACTGCTAATCATTTCTACCCTCCAATATAGAAAGGCGAGGGGGGTCCTTTGTCGCAAACCGAATTTGTACTTTGAAATGTTATTGACGGAGTGTTTGATCTGAATTTGAGGGTTGAGCGAGAACGAGTGCATTAGTCGTTATCTGAAATGTAATGAAATGGAAATAAAGTCGATATAATTTGTATTTTGGCATACGACATGAATTTGTTTTGCATCTGAAATATCCGCGAGGTTTTCCTACCTCTATAAGATTTCATAGTAGGGTTGGGAAAGAGAATGGGGTACGTTTGGAGAACCATGCAACAGATGACCTCAGAATCACCATTATGCTGTTTGTTTTTTCTTGTTTAGACTAGCACGTGGTACCCAGTACCCGTCCCACATCTTTTATTAACTGGGTCAGATGGTCAGTATCAATGAGGCTGGTCAAGCGGACCGTAGGGTACCTGTCACCCGGCGGTCCTCCGACACCTGTGGCTGTCTAACGTCTGTCTTATCCTTGTCAGTGCCCACATTTAAAAATGATATATGTTTTTGAATTTTACTTTGACAAATGGGATGTGTCAGTAATATTAACATTTGAAGCGGTGATCATAAAACTTTTCGGCAGGTTCAAGTCAAATAGTTAATTGCAATTTTTGTCATACAATTACACTGTGTCATTTTGCCGCATTTAGAAGACAGTGTTTGGTATTTCTTTGTGATTATGTAACAGAAACATATTTCACCGATTTGAACAACCTCTGAACATGGTACACGGCAGACATTAAAGTCGACGAGGGACAGGTCGCCTTTTGAAGTCCTCTAAGAACTCCGACTCGCGCATGCATTTTCCTGTCAGGACGGAAGCAGGAGCCATGTAAACAACTCAGAGGTTCATGCAACAGAACACACTTTTAAATCAGTTAAAACAACCCGATTCATCTGAACAAAAAGTTTACCTCTCCTCCAGTGACGTAACTTCCTATAATGCAGCCATGTAAGACCGCGTAAACCACTTGACCAGTACCGGAGGGAAGGATAGTCGTATAAGTATATACTAGTGTATACTGTGACTAAGTACTATGTGACGTAACGCACGTTGTGTCACTAGTAAGTGGTCCCGTTACGTCGACAAGTGCCCGTTACGTTTCCTTGTGGTAATACCATGTAATGCACTCATCGAGATTAGAGACCAAGTTTATGACAAATTATATTTACTTATCGTTCCAAATTTAATATACGTGTTATAATAAGTAAACATATCGTCCTTCTTAAAGACCAAAACTTGAGGAGTATCTTCTGGGGAATAAGAATGTCTTGGTCCTTTTGATGACCCCCATACTGTGTGGTGTTGACTGATGGTTCGAAGGATATGTAGAGTAAATATAATCAACTGCCTTCTTAAACACGAGCTGACCGTGAGTGGGTGAGGGAAATACCTATCAGTGACCATGGGGGCCATCTGCATATCTTGTTTAATTGCCTTTGTCTACATCATTTGGTGTATGTTAAAGACTCAGAGAATAAAGTCTGAGTCAATGGACGTGTCACAGAAACGTCCCTTATATACATGTACATTGAAAAAAATCAGGCAATTCACTGATGCAATTTTAATTTGAAATTTGAGAAAACGAATAATTACCTATTTCTTTAATTGAAGCACCTGTTTAAATGAATGGCTGTCGTACCTGTGCACTTGTGTAAGAGGCGTCAGGCAGACGTTTCTCTCTGACATCTAATGACTCAGAATGACAAAGTTCTCTCTGTAAAACAGACACTCTAGTTTACTGCATACTCTCTCTCTCTCTCTCTCACTCTCTCTCTCTCTGAAAAATTTCTCTTTCCATCTAGCTTTATCCATTAATCACATTCATTATAAACGCTCTGATTCTTAAGTAAGACTGTAAAGCTAGAAAAACAAACGACTCTTCATTAGAAATAGTAAAGTTTTCCCCGTGGGGTCCGACAGATAAACTTTCTTTGTCCCGCTCTTTTTTGCAGGTAACCCGGAGAATTTCGGCTTTGTGACGTAACAGACTGACCGTTGCATATCTCGCCCACCATGTGGCTTAATGATAGCGAAATAATGTCCCCTTACAGCAAGGTGTTGAATGTTGGGTAATAAATTAGCGATAGCATGCCAATATGTGCAGGATAGGTTCGGTCAAGGTGTCCAGCAGTGGACCAGTGTCAGCGACCAGCTCCAGCCAATACAGTGTCATCACCCCGCGTCCACTAAACGACGCCAGTGCCCGCCTCAAGTCAATAGATCGATATTTGTACACTTCAAACATTGTTTACAAATTTATTATCTTATGTGTAAAAATTTCAAGAATGTTTAAAAAAGAGTGGGTTCACAAAAATGCGAAACTTAAGTTTGAATATGAAATTTGGTCAATTTATCAAAAGTGTAGGCATCCTTCAATTTCAAACTGTCATAAAGGTTTATTTTCATGTACTGACTATGTTGTCACACCGAATTATTAACAAGTGAGAAAATACAACTGTCGCTAACTTCTTGCTGTTTCTTTTTAAGATATGTGATCTAAGGAAGAGAGGGGGCAAAAGGTCAGAATTAGAATTAGCTAATATGACACAGACCCATCAAGTTACGCGATAATTCATTGCGTCATCCACATAAACATCCGAGAAAAACAAACTTTGTCGAAATTAGATTTACATACACACAAAAGCTGGCGACCTGTTAGAGTAACCTTGTTGTCACAGCTTCATGCTGGGACCCATTTCACAGGTTCGTTATGATGACGTAACAATGGCCGAGGGGCACCTGGGATACATGCTCCATTAAAATCCCTCCTGCTTCACCAAGCGGGGAGATTGATTGTAGTGATTAACGGTTACATAAGGCCCCTCTACAGATGACCACATCAGAACTGGTATTGGTGACTTTTACTAGAACAGCAATAAGAGCATTATCTGTCAAAATAGTGTGTCCAATACTTGTAAATGACACGTGTGAAAGTAAGCTAAGCAAAATTGAAGTTGGTTGAAAATAAACAAACACGAAGAAACATACCCGTATAACGGGTATTTTCTGCGGTTGTTTATTTTCTGCGGTATTTTGCGGATAAGAAAAATCCGCAAAAATTCAAAACGCAAAATATTCTTTTAAAAAAATCCCTAATTTTGAGACTATTTAAAATACAATCTATAATTTTCAAACGTGATCAGTCCGTTATTAGTGGGCTCTGCGTCGTATTTCACACCTAATTATCTCATGTTACCTGTGCGATATCAATTATAGCTGAACAGATCGATATAAGGACTGTGTGTTTAGTCGAGTATGAAATAAAAATGATCTAAGAAAAGTTCACAAGCAGTATATTTAGTAGACTTGTAAAACATTTGAGAGTAACTGTAGACGTATTTTTCCCACGGGGTCATAATTCCGCGGAATCACAATATCAATTTAATCCGCGGGTAAAAATTTACGCGGATTCTTTGACTGAAAAATAAATCATTTGAATAATAATTATTAAATTTAGTTCCGAACGATTTTCATTACCTAGAGTTTGGACTAAAATTGTAAAAACTGTTCACAGTGAACAGTTATTATCGGTTGTGCACTTGTCGGTAGTCATTACTTAGCGGTCAAGATGTTACGACGCTGGCTAAAATCGTCTTGTAATCTTTATTAACTGTCAATTTATGGGTTTACATGTCGTTTAAATTATGAGTTGATCAGTTTTATCCATTAAAATTCAGAGCACAAAGGGATCTAAAAATTGCAGTAAAAACACGGGTCTTAGCGTGTAGTTAATTGGGTCATTGCTTGGGGCTATTTGTCGTCTGACACGTGCCGTTATCTCAAGCTGGGAGAAGTTTAAATTTCGTAAATTTACGGAAAATTCAAATCTTTAGGAGATTAAATTATTAATAATGTGAATTTTCAATACAAATTTGTTTGACAGTTTTTATAGATAAAAACGATATACATTGAGTACACGTATATGCAAGTGTTCTATAATATAGTAACTTCCGATTATCCTTATTAATGTAATGCAATTTCAAAATTTCATTCCAAAGTGCACTTTAAGTACACTGGGAAAAAATTCCGCGGAAAATTTGTGCCCGCGTTCATAGCGTAAATTAATACCACGTGGACAAATGTACGTCAACAGTAGTTCTCATTCACCTTGAACACGGTAAGAATGTCGATTTTAAGATATGTAAAGCGCGGAAAATCCGGTAAACATATGATTTTTTTTTTTGCGGTCTAATGTAACCGCAGAAATTGAAAACGCAGAATATAATTTGATACTTTTTAGGGGTTAAACCGCAAAAATTTCAAGCCGCAGAAAATACCCATTATACGGTAAATATTTATAGAGAATTGTTTGCATATTCCCCTTGTTGCTATTCTGTTGCAACTTTTTCTGTCGTATCATTTATAAGGTTTCTCTTTAAACTTAATTTCTTATAATACAATCATTATGAGAAAGCTTTCACTTATTTTGACTTTTGGTTACAGTTCCCATGAAAATATTCCAGATTTTTTTCTTCTCAAATCTGATAAATGTACAATGGTATCGTATACTTAGTGCTGCAGATAGTAAATGATAAAGGAGATTGGAATTTTTTTTTGTAACTGAATAAATAAAAAAAAATGTTCATACTTTTAACAGCAGACCCTGTTGTGAACCCCAAACCATGGTCATAATACCTGAAGCATATCGCGTTATTTGTTTTACCTTGGGGACATTTTTTTGATAATATACACTACAAGTCTGACAGATTCTCCCGTGTAAAATTATGACTTTTATGTTTCCAGCCAATCAGAGTGTTAAGAAGGATTTGTCCTACTTAGTTAAGCTCCGTAAACCCTGGCGGATTCCTTGTTCCTTGTTTTCGCCAACATGCACTTGTAGCAGGCCTTGCTATGCGGTAATTTGCATGTCATGCACGTACAGACATTACCTATTTCTTATTCGTAAGGACTGATTCAAATTATGGAATAACAAAGTTCAACATCTTATATAAGAGCAAGGCTGACTCACTGGTGTTTCAATAGCCATTTACTTATTATGGAGGTTTTTCCTTTTTGTCAAAAACGGAGAAAAAACCCCAAGATCCATGTTCTGATTATATCTTAAGCGAGACGAGCTATTTCCTATGATTTTTATTTTGTTAAATTGTCAAATATGCATAATTATGGTAATTCTGAATGTAATTTATCATGTATACATTCTGATAAGTAACAATAATAGCGCAGAACGTTTTCTGAGAAGGACTTTTCTTATAAAATGGATGTGAAAGAATTTGAATTTTTTTTTAAAAATCGCTTTTTGTTCAAAAGATTATACCTTCAGTTTAGCATTTTAAATTTGATCCGAGCTTCAAAGATTTTGTATTTTCTTAATACATGTAAGGGTTAGTATGAAATTTTTTCTTTACCTTTTTTTCTTTTGGTTCAAATATTACAAAAATCAAAAGCAAATACTATAGATAATTTGTCAAAGCAAAAACCAGGTTAAACTAAACAGCAGCAGTGAATGAAAATTTAAAAGATATCGTTGGTAAATAAATTGAATAATAAGTATTTTTTTTTAAATTTTGATCAAGTAGCTTTTGCCACGATGGTGTAAACTGAAGATTTTTTAAAAACTCTTTTCCCTTGTCATTTAGACTGTTAGTGACAATCCAAATTTTCCGACACGAAATTGCAGCTGTAAGTGTTGTATAACGTCATCATATTTCTCTTGTTGATGTCTCAAATGACAACTACTCGATTGAAGAAGTTATCGCCTACACACAAATCATTCCATATATCATGTGCTTCTCCCTTAAACCGTCCCCGAATTCTTACTCATATTTATTTCAATATCGCGTAAAAGTGCTGATCTGCATTATTATTTGCAGTGCAAGCCATTTGCATTTGATCATTCAAAACTAAAGCGTCGTTTCACAAAACGCCCTTACATAGCATTCTCCTTGTCTTGTGTCTTATTTTTGATCCCCTACTTGATCATTCTACATGTATACCTTGTTTTTTTTATTTGTCTCAAATTGATAAGACCTTCAAAACGATGTCGTAATATTTAGTAACGTTCTCAATCAAAGACTTATCATAGTTGATATTTATTGGTACTTTAAGTAAATTATTTGGGATAAAATTATGGTTTTTCGGTCTAGGCTTTCGGAAAATATTGCAAATATGTTGGGCGTGTGTGGACTATTTGAGATGAGGGCGTTACAGGTAGACCCGGAACAAACATGATACATCGCGTGACGTACTGGACGGTTGTACACCTCCGTGTGTACAGTCTCATCTCTGTAATCCCCGAGCATCCCGGGTCTGACAATTTTTGCAAAAAAGCCGGCCAAAACTCACATGACCCCATAGTATGGGCCACCTAATCTTGGCTCTTATCTGTATATCCGCACGAGCGCTGTACTGACACGTCGTCCATCCACCCTGCTGTTTACCTATACCTGTGACGTACCTGCTATACAGACCTTCCCTGACCTGTGAGGGCTGTTAACTAGAGTTACCTGAGAGACATCTATCTGTTTACAGAATGCAGAAAAAAATCACACCACGCTTATTTCGAGGAGCAAAGTCCTAAGAGAGGGGTAGACTTTGAACCTCAAGGTCTATAATATATAATCCTTCATAAAACTTTTGTATTTTACACCATGAAATTAAGATTTCTCTTGATTTACTGGAGTTATTTCATCCTAGATCTTTGCTTGATTTAAGTAGTGGATTTGTTATCCATCGGACGGGTTTCCAATCTGTTTGAAGTGAATATTTACGATGCTAAATTAAATTGATCTTTTCCAGAGGTACAAGTTTTGATAGGTAAGAGGCAACTACATATTGTGCCATAATTATTCGAAATAAACAGTAAATTTCGGGGCATTATTATCAATAAACATTTCTTTAATCACGTTCTTGATGTCTTACAGCGTAGCACAATAAGTAAAAGCGTCAGTAAATGATCGGCTTGTCCTGGGTTCGAAACCCTCAGTGACTTTTAAATATTTTAGCATTTAAAAAATAATATAAAAATATTTTCCGATCAAAAACTGTACAAATTCAACACTTTGAAACAAACGGTGATTATATTTTGATATCTGATGTATTGTCAACCACTTTAAGATATCAGTTTGTCTTGTTATTCATTTCCTAATCATTGCAAGATTGCAGCTTCTTCACCGACCAAGATTGTTTTTCTAAGTGGCATTATAGTAAGAAAAGGGTCTATTTAACTTTTTCTGACTGAATTTGATAAACATGAGATCCAGTATATTGAATGATGGTACGATTCAGTGCTACACTGTGTGTGCCATTTGTTTCCCTGTCCTCAGTTAGCAAATTGATGTGACTTGGACGGTCTTAATCGACCATAATAGCCGTGTTTATCATTATTTCCTCTGTAGAGAAATACGCACCTAAAAACTGCATTCATCTTGTCACACACACACACCCACCGTGGGCCATTGAAGAAGATAAGAGAGATATACTGCTCATTGAAAGCAACCTCTCTTTGTCTTCTGGGACCTTTGATTTACCGATAGTTTAGGTACGGTCAGGTGTATTCCCTCAAAAACAGGTAAATAAACATAAATAATAATGTCCTCTGGCGAGTATGCCTCGAGACATGCATGTCTTTTTTTCCAGTATGTTGAGTTTTAAGAAAACGCAGACTAACAGTTTTTGACTTTATGGCATGACAAAATTATCTCACAAATTGTACAAAAATAAACAGGTTTGTTAAAAAGGTAAAATATACCTAAAACACAAAAACAAGTCAGATGTCTAAGAACAGTGAAAAACATTCATTTTTGAAAAATATAAAAAGGGATGGAAGAAGGAATTCAAAACATGAAAAGGGTTGTATAAAAACTTGCTTTGTTAGGGTAAAAAAAAATAAAAACCCATTAGTTTCACATTCGTTGTTAAACTGTTAATAACACACATCAACATTCCTTGATAACAACCCGAAAAATAAATTCACATATTAACAATAGATGATCATGGCTTCAAACGGAATGAGTAGCACCATCGTTCCCGTACAACTACATGTAAATGGTTAATCACAGCATCATTCAGATCATGCCAACAAATGAAGTATCGGGCAAAAATTGTTTATAAAAGTACAAAAAAACCCAAAACGCAAAACACTTAGTATAACGGTACATAAGTACAAAGTCATCCACTAACTGAATGAAGTGTTTGTTGCATAGTCACATAACCCTTCAATGACGGTCAAGTGATTAATGCTCTAGTGGCCATAGACGAGACGTCATCAACCGGAAATAACATAGCACCTAAAATACCAAGTTCTGTCCTGCTCAGATGTAAAATATTTTGTTGTGTTCAAATTCTGGAATCACGTCCCCAAAAAGGGACGACTTGTCAACTCGATTAAATTAACTGTAACCACTGCCTAACTTCCGGTCAACTGTGGAAGCGTGGAGCGTGACCGCGCGGTGTCCGCGTTTCAGTCTAGCACAAAGTCTACGCAGAACTGTTCAATAAATGGCTTCCACTCAGAGGCTCTTTCTCACTGTTCATCATCGGCTCATCTTCCACGTTATTAGAATGAGGCTTGTGCTTGTTTTTGAAGATTTTCCAGAGTTCTTTGATTAAATCGGCCACAACCAGATTTGTGGAGTTCTTGGAAATCACGTACATGAGAAAGATTCCGTCGTTTCTCAAATAGTCCCTGGAGAATTTAGCGCACAACTTCTTGTCAAACCCTGAATTGATCTCATTGCTTGTTTTCAAGTACTTTTTGACATATTGCACTTTGTTGTTTTGATACAGTTGATAGAAAACCCACTTGACCAAATTCACGGCTGTTAGAAAAGCTATCAAACAGTACCAGAACCAAAGGAAAATGAAGATTTTTTCGTTGAATAGGTTCACCGGAAGCACACACTGCACGGTCCATCGCTGAAGATTCTGTAGTTGACGGATCTGGAAGTCACACAGGGTGACCCTGGGAAAGCGGGGGGACTCCATCATTGGTTCGTTTTCGATCAAACTCTTGATCACCTCGAAACCGTAAAGGTTGTACTTGGTGGCCATGAAGGCATTAAGGAGGAAGAACTGACCGATGACATTCGCCATGTACAGAATCTTGATGGTGATGAAAAGCCCCACGAGGTAGGTCCCTCCCCGACGATCGCACATGAAGAAGCAGAACGTCTGCGCCTTCTTCTTAGCGCGAACGAAAATGTTGTTTTTGTATTCCTGATAGGTGTCCAGCCACTTGTCCAGGTACATGGCGAGGTTCTTGATCGCCTCGGCCCTGTCCTCGGGGGAACCGAGCTGAGTCTCCTCAGACATGGCCACGATCTTGTCCAAGTTTACTCCCGAGGCGCTATGAGTAAATCGCCAGAAAAGGTTCGGGATCTTGAATAATAGTGCCTGGAACAAGAGAATAATTGGCACCCACTGGTAGTACGTAATTTCCGCATCCTGTCTCTGGCGGATGTCTATAGGAATGGTTTCTTCCATCGGTATGTAGTAAGTATTGGAGATCCAGCAGATGTACGTCGTGTAGGCTTCGTAAGCGTCCGTAAACTCGGCCGGGCACCAGCATTGTATTGGTTCTCCCACGAACTGGCCCGTGCTGACGACGACAGCGAAGATGACGAGGAGGAGGACGGTGTAGCGATGATTGAGGCGGTCGATCCAGTCATCGTTGTTTGTCCCCCTGAGTTTGGAGATGGAGGGGACTGCTCCAAGTATGCCTTCCACCCTACAAAACAAGAAGACGAGTCTTGAATATGTTCATAAACATGCATATCAACAACACAGGACACTCTTAATGATACTATCTCTCTCTTTTTTTTTTTAAATTTTATGAAGAAAATATTATTAAAATATTTTTATTCATACATTCCTATGTGTCGGTTTCCCACAAGCAGAAAAAATGAATTACTCTGACACAACGATACTTCAAATCATTTAATGCCAGAGATTTCAATAATCCATCTGTCTTTTGAAGGATGTAGGTGAAATTCAATGAATATTTTATTTAGATATATCTTGTTAATCTCCGGGCGGGACGATTTTTGTATATTTATAAAAACTTTAAAGAGCCCTTAAGCGATAGCTTCCAAACAGTTTTACAATGTAGGTGGATGAATAGCAAGCGCGCTTTCCTTTTAAATAGTTCAATATACAAATGCAGCCTTTTAATGAAACATTGAAATGCTGCATTTGAACAGTACGCCCAATTTTAACACAAGCCTCTTAAAAGCCAGAACAGTAGTTAAGAAAGAACCTTTATTTTCTCTTTTGTACTAAACTAAATATTTCCGTATATCACCTCTAAAGTAAGCTTGAAAGAACTATCGCTTTTCAGTTTACTTTCAAACATTTTCTTGATTGTGTGTTAAATAAATCGGTACCAGATTATGTTAATTCATTATATGACAAATTCAATGCGTCTTTTATAACACGAATTTCAAATCAGTCTGTTTCGTGAGTCAACGCAAGTGTATATTATAAATGACAGTGTGATCCAATTTCTACAGTTTATGTGTTCGGTGAAAAACTTTTATTCATAAACATCTTTATTTGAATAAATATTATTAAAATCACAATTCACACAATTCAAAAATATGAACATACATCATGAAAAAAATTTTAAGTTTAAAAGTCTGATAAAAAAAAAAATTTTCATAACAATACTTATCTGAATAAATACATTAAAATTAAGATAATTATTCATTTTTTAAAAATTGTCAATCATATTTATTGAATTAAACAGATCTACAAATAAAATCAATCAGTTTATCAATCAAATCAATCGACTGATCTCCACAAGCACGTTTTTAGTTCGCCTTGCGAGGAATAGCATGAGCCACGGAAGCCATACTTACGCAGTCGGAGAAACCAGAGGGAAGTAGCTGAAGGACGGGACAATATTAGACAAATTAAGACTAATTAACAATCAAAAGTCGACAAAACCGACCCAGGTCACCTACACGTTTGTTTCACCATCTCATAACATAGTGTAAGTCACAGTTAATTTCACACTGCCGAAGCGTGGAGCTTTCAGTTAGTGGTTAGTTAACCAGTTTAGTTATTCACTCAGTTAATTGTTCACAAACAGCGTACTTACGCAGTGGGATCTGCCCCGATATCGTAAAACCTGTGTCTATGGAAACCGTCGGAAATATTTAAACTCTTTGTACACACATTGAAAGCCCTCTTTACCTTTCCTATCCTAGAATTACTGGACTGTTAACTCATAACAATAGCTAGGGACCTGTAAATCTCATTTATTTTTATACTTTATATACAATTTTTACTTACATATGTTGTATATTGCTCTTCTGTCGTTAAAATGAAAGTGAGTGTGTTTGTGCATTTTTCAACTGTGTCATGAAGCAATACTGATTTCGCAATAACCCATAAGTACTTCAAAATAGGGAAGCCCTTTATAAAGAGATCTAATGCAATATTTGTGGATATGGACGGCTTTTCCTGATCCTGTTCACCACAATAACTCTCTCTACACCTGACTGGGTTTATGTCCCATCTTCTATATGTATTTGAGTGAACTGGTGGTATACCGTATAACGGGTATTTTCTGCGGTTGTTTATTTTCTGCGGTATTTTGCGGATAAGAAAAATCCGCAAAAATTCAAAACGCAAAATATTCTTTTAAAAAAATCCCTAATTTTGAGACTATTTAAAATACAATCTATAATTTTCAAACGTGATCAGTCCGTTATTAGTGGGCTCTGCGTCGTATTTCACACCTAATTATCTCATGTTACCTGTGCGATATCAATTATAGCTGAACAGATCGATATAAGGACTGTGTGTTTAGTCGAGTATGAAATAAAAATGATCTAAGAAAAGTTCACAAGCAGTATATTTAGTAGACTTGTAAAACATTTGAGAGTAACTGTAGACGTATTTTTCCCACGGGGTCATAATTCCGCGGAATCACAATATCAATTTAATCCGCGGGTAAAAATTTACGCGGATTCTTTGACTGAAAAATAAATCATTTGAATAATAATTATTAAATTTAGTTCCGAACGATTTTCATTACCTAGAGTTTGGACTAAAATTGTAAAAACTGTTCACAGTGAACAGTTATTATCGGTTGTGCACTTGTCGGTAGTCATTACTTAGCGGTCAAGATGTTACGACGCTGGCTAAAATCGTCTTGTAATCTTTATTAACTGTCAATTTATGGGTTTACATGTCGTTTAAATTATGAGTTGATCAGTTTTATCCATTAAAATTCAGAGCACAAAGGGATCTAAAAATTGCAGTAAAAACACGGGTCTTAGCGTGTAGTTAATTGGGTCATTGCTTGGGGCTATTTGTCGTCTGACACGTGCCGTTATCTCAAGCTGGGAGAAGTTTAAATTTCGTAAATTTACGGAAAATTCAAATCTTTAGGAGATTAAATTATTAATAATGTGAATTTTCAATACAAATTTGTTTGACAGTTTTTATAGATAAAAACGATATACATTGAGTACACGTATATGCAAGTGTTCTATAATATAGTAACTTCCGATTATCCTTATTAATGTAATGCAATTTCAAAATTTCATTCCAAAGTGCACTTTAAGTACACTGGGAAAAAATTCCGCGGAAAATTTGTGCCCGCGTTCATAGCGTAAATTAATACCACGTGGACAAATGTACGTCAACAGTAGTTCTCATTCACCTTGAACACGGTAAGAATGTCGATTTTAAGATATGTAAAGCGCGGAAAATCCGGTAAACATATGATTTTTTTTTTTGCGGTCTAATGTAACCGCAGAAATTGAAAACGCAGAATATAATTTGATACTTTTTAGGGGTTAAACCGCAAAAATTTCAAGCCGCAGAAAATACCCATTATACGGTATGTCGATTTCTCATGCCCTACTTTCTGTGTTGTAAATTACCTCAACTAGATGATCTGTATACAGCTAGAATACTTTATATGGTACTCCATCAAAACGATCACAAAACTGTCGGCATTTAAGAAGTTTTTTTGGAAAAGGGGGGGGGGGGGGGGGTGCGCCATATCTTCAGAGTTTTAAGAGTAGTATTAATGCTCATATTTGACAATTTGTAAAAAAAAAAAAAAATAATAAACAAACAAATTATAATAGAAACTTCAGACCTATCCGTTATAGGTTTTCATGCCTGAGGCCTTTATCACCCAGAGGCGGATCCAGCAATTTGGAAAAGGGGGGGTTCCAATTAATGATAATCAATACGTGCAAAATTCATTATTTTTCAACAAACAAGGCCTTTTGAACGTTTTCCATGCGTAAATTTAATTAACAGTTATCTCATCAATATCTACATGTATTTCATACCTATCTTAATATCAGAGTGCACTGCATTTATTAAGCGTTTTGGGTTAGGTAAGGACGATTTGCACAATTTCTAGCCTTAGAAAAAAAACAAGTCTCCAGCAATGAGAACGTACGTTTATGCTTAATAGAAAGAAACACTAAAAACAAAAAAAAAATGATTCAGACTTATTACGACAAGCTATTATAAATATAAATTTTTTGGTAATTTTTTTATGTCTTTGATGTTTAAATTCTAAACTATTTATCGATTTTGATTTCTATTGATTGCCTTCTTAAATAAAGGTCTAAATGATAGGATATGACAAAAAATGGGGATACTTAATGTGCTGAATAGATTGTACATGTGTAATACAATGGTACAAGCAATAGTCGTCCCAGGGAACTTGATGTGACCTCTGTAATGGGTGCGCAACATCACCCGGCACTAGTACAGATGCGATCATATTCAAGAAAGTTGTGAAAAGTTGTGCATTTACATAATGGTTTACATATAAACCCCTTACACGGTATTTTTGTAACGTAATTTCCGATTCATGGGGGGTTGGGGGGGTTGGGAAGGCTTCGTTTGTGATTCAGGTATTAAGGCAGCTAGCATTCCAGAAAAATAGCATAGCCCGCATAAGAAATTCTTTAGATGAGCAATTTTAAAAGCATTTATTTGAAATAATTAAAGTATTTATGGTATAAATGGGAAAAATTGCCTTTAAATAGGCATTACAAGTTTTCAAAAAAAACATATGTCTCAGAGAAAGGGGGGGTTCCGACCCCCGGAACCCCCCCTCTGGATCCGCCAATGTCACCATACATGTATTATATCTATGGCATACGCATACATTGATGAGATTAGAACAACGATGGTGAAATATTATACATGTATATCATCCTGTAGAATAGAACTATTTAGGATTAGAATACCCAGAAATAATCAGTTAGTAAATTCTTGCTTGTAAATGAAGTGCTGGAAAAAAGACAAGCAAAAAATTAATGATTTCAGAGAATACCTACATGATTTAGAAGTCAAGTCTGGTCTGTTTTAGTCACTTCCGGCTACTGAAACACTGCGACATTTTACTAGTTCTCACAATTATCGAGTATACGTCGAGAAAGAGTCCCAGGATTCACACCTTACAGATCGAGATGCGACAAAATCTACGAGAGGTAAACAACTCCGATCACACACCCATCGCCGGTCACGCTTGGATTGAAGGACTGTATTTGTAGGTACAGGGACAGAACGGGGTTCCGTTCAGATTTAAAAGTCTCGAAGACAGATCCCCCCTCTCTAAACCTGACACTTTTTATCTCTCGACGTCACGACTTCTCGAGCCCGCTCTTCTGAGGACATGGGTGTGTAAAGTGATAGTTCAGGTTAAGCTGAATTATCAAAAAAAATTGCGGGGGTGAATCATACATACATGTATTACATCAGAGATTTATAAACCACAACGAGATGGTCCCGATTCTGTTGACTTTCATTTACATCTGGTATTTGAAAAATGATATAAAATTATTTTGACGATTTATTTTATTTTATGGGTTGTTTGAAGAAAACCTGGTCTGCTACGTTGCCACAGTGTTGTCGTTACACCAAATAAAATAAACTTTTCATTCTGTCCCCGGGTGACCTCAGCACACTGGATAGATGTGGTCTAACGTATGATATACTAGAAAATTCAGGAAACAGTCAGACCTTTTGTCTTCTAAAAAGTTTTGATCATGCATTGAGAATCTAAACCCTACTTGACAATAATTGTGATTAACAAAGTTTGATTCTTACTTATTTCATTTTTTTTGTGAGGGACTCTTTACAAACTTGTCCTAAAACTGGGCAGGAAACCAGAGCAAATTTAATAACAAGTGTTTCTATATTGAATGATAACCATTTTAATAAATACGTATGTCCCAAGAGTTTTCTAATGTTTTTTTCTCTCATTAATTTTCTGAATCATTATTTTCATTCGAATTGATAGCTTGGATACAGCTGTCGCACCGATATTGTGATGTTGCATATACCCCTAATCCTACAAAACCCTTTTTTGTTTCGTTGGGTTGTTTACAAACATTGAAATTCTAAGCCGGGTGTAAGGTGAATGTCCAGAAAAAGAGTAAAAGTTGGAAAACTTGATATCCTCCGATCACGATATTCATGAATCTTAATAAATAGAGCTATTATAAATAAGGTCTGCATTACAATGGATGTTGTTTCATCCAGGTCGCTGACAGACCGGTCAATACCCGCATAGGTTCCGTTTTGACAGTCTTGTTTTAATTTTTCACAATTCGTTATTATGTTAATCAAAGAGTAATTTTACAATCAGTGTCACAAAAATGATTCACCCTTAGAACGTGGGACAAGTTTATCGCCAAAGTTCTTATCAGGGATTATTGGATCGAGTTTGATGAATTCCTACATGGCTATACATGCTGACATAACTAGTTTGACCAAAATCTTGTCTATATTTGCTGTTATCACCCGACCATGGTAACATTATTTAGACAGCGGAGAACCTCAAACATCGTTTGTCTAGTTTTTGAGGAAAGACATGTAATTGGGGATTATCTGGACTTTTATGAACTAGTTTAACTTTTATTGTAGGGTATAGCATGACCCTCGACTGAGAGGGGTCAGTTGCGTAAGAGATAGGGCACGCAATCAGCATCGTTTTATGTCTTTAAGAGTAGGTTTATCCAATATCAATACCATGCCATACAAGTTGAAATTGACTGCAAATAACAGAGAAAGAGACCAGAGACAAAGAACCTCAAAGCCAGGAGAAGTTATAAAGTCGGTATCCATGGCAGCCTAGATAAGTGTAGATGTACTAGTAACAAAGGAACTTTTGGGAATTTTTGGCCTTGCATGACAATTTGTACTGATGTCATCATCTATTAAATATATGCCTAAGTGATCTGTCATCGGACCTGCATTATCCTGCTGTAATTGGGCACTTCTTCCACACATGCAGTTATTATGTAAGGTGTTTTTAATTTGTACAGGGTGCAAAGGTTTACATGCAGGTCCCAGGGCTATTGGTTTTTTGCAGACATTTTGTCCCTTACAAAGAAAACACGGCACATATCGCTGTACAATTGAAACCTGAGGATTTAATGCCAATTTAAATTGATCGATTGCTCTTTTTAAATTTTCACGGTTGTAAAATTGAGATGCTGAGAACCTTTTGTTTGTTTTGATATATTTGGGTCAAGGATTCAAATACAACTAGCGTCTTTTCACGATCGCTTTGGATGGAGGAGAGTTTGCACATTCTTGGTATTTGGGGCAGGGGGACAAGAGACAAAAGCTGAGATGCAGAGGAAATGCATTAACGCAAATATTGGAATTCCTTCTGCGTGGGTCATGATCTGTAATACCAATCATCATTAGATTTGCTGATAGCGTTTTTGTTAGATAATGTAATTCTAGCGGTACAGCAAGGAACCGTTTTATCCGCCTTTGTTTTTACGTTATGATGTTAGATCCCCTGATGTTGTTACGTGATATGACTCTATCTCGCCTTTTGGTAATTTCTTTATCATTTATCTGGTTGTCAGATCTATTAATTAACATCACGATACTGCGAATCGTATTATGATTTAACATTTAATTAAATTATACATCGCTGACACATGGTGCTAAACTTAGAAGATTAACACACAGTGTTTTTAGATAAGGCTTTATCATTGTTCTTATCAATAATACTGTGATGAATATTAAAGATATCTAAAACGCTTCAAAAGTCAAAGAAAAATAGTCATGCCTTAGACACCAATACACAGACCTTTTACCCGTTTTAAACAATTTACATCTACACAGTCTAACGAATTCTCCCCAACTTATGACTACATTTTAAAAATCACACAATAAATATAAGTTGACTCCATCTTTGAGAATGTATTTTAGATACAAAATACTGACAACTAACTTACATATTTAGTTCCCTCTCTTTCCGCTGTCGAGGTCCGGTCTATAATCCAAAGGGGGGTTTAGTTGACCATCTACTAGTGTTTACTCAGAACTCTGACCTGGGTAGGCGGTTAGTTAATTTCAGTGGGACTCGCCTTATCTTGCGGCAAGATGGACGCGCTCTCGTCAGCTAGGTTAAAATCAAGTCCTTATCTGCATTCCGACACCGACGGAAAAAAGACTTGCTTGACTAGGACATCACAGATTTGTGCCAATTAATGTAATCGGCCAATTTATGTTAACGACAAAATGTTATGGGGAATTTCAAACAGAATATTAAGTGTATATCTATAGGACCTTAATTACATGGCAGTTGGTAATACTATTTTCAGTCATGCTTTGACGCATTTAGACACAAATTTGTGCAGTCTCACTGCTTTCACATATTATATATACAAAAGATGATTCTGATAAAGCAGGATTTAGAATAGAAATTACATGCAATGTGCAAGATATAAATATGAAAGACAGTCCTTGGACAGCTACATGTCTCCAGTGATTTACCCATACAAACTGAATTTGAAATACATGTACTATAAACATTTTACAATAACATCTTCCGGTCACTACTCGTTATAACGATATCAGGTATTTTCCAAAACATGTATACCATTTCATAAACTTATCAATATTTTTGCATTTCATAGTTGATGACAAACAATACTGGGCGATTATTTGAACACACCTGCAGTGATCTGGGCCAAAGGTTCACGTGCAGTTTAACTTATCTATGTTTTCACCTGGACAATGTATGATGTACAGTTATCACATATAGATAAAACATTTCCGGGAAAGTGTTCGAGTGTGCAAAAGTACACAGTTTTAATCAGAAACCGTATATATTTCAGGCAATTTCAGGGTACTCAACATTAAGGTCACGTGTGACAGTTACTAAATATAACTAAACAATAGCAAAATAAATAAAATACATTTGTCAGACAACAGGAAATACAATCAAACAACATATATTCCCAGCCTCCTTCTTTACGCAGTAGGTCAGTGTGTCACGTTCCCACTTTAAAAGGAAGTGACGTGTTGTCGTTTCTAAGGATTCTGATGACAACTACGAGGGTTAACCTTCTTTCAAATTGTAAAATTCACTGAAATATCGCTCACATTTTTTTCCTTAAACTCATATTTGTTTCATTATCGTGTACGTGTTGAGGGCACCATGTCCACACGGTCATCACCTTCACCCAGTTTCAGTGCCGGAATCAACCGTCAAAACGTCAGTCTCAAAAATACTGGTCTAGCAATGTCGTAGATTTACACAGAATTTACCAAAAAAACCTTAAATAAATCGTCAAACTTTGTCTATTTAAGATGAACCATTATGAAAAAGTAAATCAAATTCATTAAACCTACCCTTCTCCCATTCTTGAGGGATGGTTTTTCCTTCAAATAATGTCTATTTCCAAGTAGAAGCAAGCCAGTACTAAACAATGAATAATTATCTTTCGGAGATTAGATAAGTACCGCGGCCTGTGGTGGTTTCTTTTGGACTCCCTATTGCAGTAGATCCACGATGGTCCCTGACGATTGTTCTGCGTGTGCCGCTGTCCTGACAAATGTTAAACGGAGCGTCTAATTAATGAGAAATGTACACTCATTATGAGTACTACACACAGGTATTTCTGTTAAAGCCCCGAGTGCAATTTGGGATGTTACGCCGCAATAAAAATAAAAACAGTCGTGTCTCTACACTGCCGGAAGAAAGTCCACCATATTAGTTTATGAATTTAGAATTTTTATCTCCTTATATACAAGATTTTACGAAACACAGAAATATGTAGTTAATTTGTTGTGTAATAAAACAAATAAATGTAGTAAGGCCAATAAAACACTAGCGTCTTGTGACGTAGTAGTGACGTATTAGTCCCTTAACTGACAACAAATCTACGTTTCAGTTTCCATCACTTTTATTTATTTTTACCTCGCATTGCTGAACAATATATATAAACATTTATTACAAAAATATGCATAGATATTCTTTTAAAAAGGAATGCTTTTTTTTTTTACAATCAACAAATACAAACTGATAGATGAATAATGCCATGGATACGCATAGCTTCAGAATACACAAAGATCAATGAAGCTTGGTCGTTGTCTACAGACAATGCACATGGAAGAAAACATTGCTTCAATGCAAAATACTGAGATCACATTCCTTCTACAAGAATAGGGATGAACAAAATTATGTCTGTTTATACCGCACGGAAAAAAACCATTTCTCTACCAGAAAAAGCGAAAACTAAAATTATTTTAAATCTTTGTTCAAAGCGTAATATCTACAAGGCAGCTAAGAATATAGGGACCGCTAAATGTTTTGTATAGTACATGGGAAGACATGGGATTTGTTGTCAAACCTAACTGACAGTACAGGCTTAAACATCAAAATAAACACACATTTTCAGTTTCTCACAACCACAGGTTCACATCTTGTTTATCTATAATCAATACATTGTTGGTATCGCTAATTAAATCGTACCATAATCTGATCACTGTTTGTGAGAAGAGACTAGAATTATAATGCCTAACGTGATTTAAATGTCATGAAATTTAATATTACAATAATTAAAAGGAACACAAAATATGACAACTACTCAAAGGATCATAGTTAAGCACCTGGTCGTCGGGTGACATCAAAGACTGGCCGGCATAGCGTCTAGTCTGGAAGACCTATAAATACAGCTGACGAAACCCCATAAGGCAATCATGGAGGCATCACATAAATGCTTGGAAAGTTCGATTCACTCTCCCGACGGATCACGTGAGAGGCTCTTTGGCCTCGTCGAGCATGGTATCCATTTCGGGTTCTAGTTCTCGGTTCTTCTTTGTGTTTTGCTTGTCTTTGAAGATTGCCCACAAGTGTTTGACAAGGTCTGTAACGACCATATCTGTGGAGTTCCTGGCAATGATTCTCAGCAGGAAGATGCCATCATCCCTCAGGTAGCTCTCGGCGAACTTGGCGGCCAGCTTCTTGTCGAAATTGGTGTGTAGTTCGTCGTTGATTTTGAGATACTTCTTGGCGTAGTCCACCTTGTTTTTGGTGAACATGATAAGGTACGTCCAGTATACCAGGTTGAAGCTAGCAATACAGGCAATGAAGACCAACCAAAACCAAATGAAGATGAAGATTTTCTCGTTGAACAGGTTGATGGGTAGTACGCACTGGACCGTGAAGCGCTGCAGGTTCTGGAGCTGACGGATGCGGATGTCACAAAGCGTGACGCGCGGGAACCTGGGACTCTCTCGCCAAGGTCCGTTTTGTGCCATGTTCTCCATGAATTCAAATCCATAAAAGTTGTAGGACGTGGACAGGAATGCGTTCAGCAGGAACAGCTGCCCGATGGCGTTCGCTACGTATAAGACTTTGACAAAAAGGTACATGGCTGTAAGGTATCGCCCGGCTCGCTTGTTGCAGAAGAAGCAGAGGAATCGGGAGGCCTGGTGCTTGGTGCGGACAAACACGTTCCATTTGTACTCTTTGTTTGTGTCCAGCCATTTGTCCATGAATCTCGCGAGAGCATAGAGAGACTTATCTCTGTCTTCTGGGGAGTCGTACTGGGCCTTCTCCGCGAAGTAAACGCATTTGTCCATGTTCAAGCCGGACCCTCCGTTGAAGATTCTCCAAACCATGTTGGGTAACTTAAACAGGAAGGCCATGAAGAGTAAAATAATGGGCACCCATTGATAATACGTCAGCTCGGCGGATTGGCGCTGGTCGATGTTGAGGGGAATTTCCTCAGTCATCGGGACGTAGTACGTATTCTTGACCCAGCAGTTCCATTTCGTATACGACTCCATGTGGTCCTTGAATTCCGCGGGATTCCAGCAGACGATCGGGTCCTTGAAGAACTGGCCCGAGCTGATGGCCACCGTGAAGATGATCAGGAGGACCACCGTGACCACGTGACTCATCCGGTCCAGTCCATCGTCATTCGGCTTCCCGCGAAGCTTCCGAAAGTTTGGGACATGTCCCAGTAATTCAGACATCCTGCAAGATGGAAACACAGAGGCGTCATTCATACATTCTCAACAGAAACATACATATCATAGTTTGAGGAAGATAGTTAATGTTTAATACAAACAGCTTATATAATACAAGTGAAAAGCTGTCAATGTGACAGCAAACCGATTTTCTTTTATGTGAACTGTATTCATAATCCATGTCAACCCTGAATTGATAAACACTACCTACCGTATCCAGTGAAATGGAGTACCCTTTATGCAATAATTTGCTAAAAAATGACTAAGTTTAAAAGCTAGTATTTTTTCATAAATTATCAGAAATCAAAATCCTAGCAATATGCACACCTCTGATATATGTACAATTGATCTGCAAAAGAACAACTTCCTATCTTAAAAACTGTAGGAGGAGTTATCCGTACAATGAGGGTACCCTTTCGCCATTTTTACCATTTTAATAACCGGATTTTTCCGTTGGAAAACACTGGTTAAAAATGTGTAACATGTAGATCTACTCTTAAAAATATATTTATCTTTACAAAGTCCGTCCTTTATCAAATGTTTTCATTTCAGAATTTTAAAAACATAACAATGATTTTCAACTATTTTATGGTAAAACCACATCGTGCATACATATAATATCTAGACGCTGTTTTTTTCAATTACTAGAATAAATTTCATTTTCATTGTCATTACTTGGGCCGCGTTTACAATATCATTAATTTTGTTTAGAATATAAAACTGCGATAGGGTGAAGTCGGCGTGCTCAAGAAACCTATTATCCATCAAAGATATGTCTTTGTTAGGATAAAGCGTCGTTAATAAAATGGCTTCTACTGGTATAAAGTGTCTTGGCTTTCAATGAGTTATAAAAATATTTTGATTATCATTAGATTCCATGTTTAAACTTATTGCTTGGTTTAAGCCAACCTAATTCTAATGTATCAGCCGATAACAAAATCATTTAAAATTATTAATCATTTATCGCTGCTAAAGATATGTAACAAGTCTGTGTTTTAATTGTTTCTTTGTGCAGGTGTGTGGTTTCTCTCAAAAACAAAACGCTGAGATATTTTTTTCGCTTGCTATGCAGGTTTGTTTCTGTAGTATAGAGGTCTCTTTAGCCCCAGGCTAGTCCCATCTACATAGACTTATCTCATAGCGTGCGTGAAAGTAGAGAGGATCCCCACGGGGTAAAGGTTCGCGTCAAATTAAAATGTCACTGGCTTTCTGATGACTCCTATACATGAGGGATTAGCACAAAGACAACAGCGGACTTTGACATTACACAGTGCACATGTCTGATTTTTATACATCGTTTTATTCATACTAATCACATGATCGAGCTGTCAAACTTCATAAAACTGTCAACGCTTATAATTTCTTATAACTTTCTCTATTAAATATAAATTTTAAAGATTTTATAATATCTACTTTCTTTTTAATTTGGTTCATTGAAGCCATTGCCTGGATGACAATATAACATAGGACTTGGAGTGATTTTGGGAAAAGGTGAATATCATACAAATTTTAAATGACAACCGTTCCATTGGTTTAGACTTATTCAAATAGGTATAGAAATTCTATTTTGAAACATGGAATGATCGTACAATTTAAGGTCTCTCAAATAAAAGGTTTCACCCCAGCATAGCTTAACGGCATTTAATGTAAAGAGAAAAGCATAAATGAATAGAGGCATTTGTGAAAGCATTTTAATTAAATGTCAAAGAAATTCCCAGGCCACTGGTATAATATTATTACTGCGTAATCTGTGATAATCAACGCAGTGAAATCTGAGTCCAAGGGACTTGATGTTATTTACAAAATAATGTCGGATAAATATTTTCCAAACAATCTGATATTTTGACGGGAATTTTAAACACAGAATGGGTACGATCGCTTAGTGGTCAAGGGGAAGACAACTGAGGATTGACATAGAAATCCAGTCTATGGCAAATGCGTGTCTTTGGTCTTGAAACATTCAGTACTTGATTGATTTACTAATTTACTAAAATAATACATGTACATTTAGTTTCACTCTGATCATGTCCTTTAATAATATCAAATGAACATTCAATGTTGTGATCAACAAATAAGGCCCAAAAAGTTAAATTGGAAGAAAGAGTATGCAATCTAAGGACATCCAGGGGCTATTAATTAGCGACACAGTATTTGTGTAATTTGACCTTTTTCGTATGAAATTCCAGACGTTTGTACACACATTATCGTACAGAGTCGGACATCCCGGTGTCGAGGTTTAACAAATGATCACATGTAGCCATCATTACCCCGACAATCGAGATACCATGCAACAAATGGAGATATATCTAAAGATAGAGCAACAGATGAAGACATCTGTATATAAAGATTAACATAGCTAAATGTAGGTATGTTTAATACACTGGGCAGAAACTTGTCTACACAATTCAAATTCTCGACATGTGTGTTGTAATTAGAACTTTTGACATGTACACAGAAGGAAGACATTTGTTTATTATCGCAATACGCACGTCAGTGACAATTCTCAGGGTAGAAAATAGGTTTACAAGTGACAAACATAAAGAAGACAACAAAAGTAAAATCAAAACTTACGTAGAGTGGCTTCAAAACTCTTCTGTACTATAAATATTCCCTCTAGCCGAAAGTGTGTTCCGAAGTAAAACCCTGTCTCAGTGTCGCTGGGCCTTCCTCGTCACGGTTCACCGCCTTGCTATAGAGGACCACCGAAATTAGAAGAGTGAGGCGCCCCGTGGGGAAATATAAACACAATACCAAATAATTGGCTTGTCTCAAAACTGATATTATTATAGGGTGTCAACTACAACCCGTTTTATATATCATCAAGACAATGCTTTTAATTAAGAGGAATTATCGGATAAAAAGAATTTTCAAAGCAATATGATTCCGTGCGAAATTAAATAAAATGTACATATGAATTCAATTTTACACCGTACCACTAGACCAATGTTAACCAAAAATCAAAGGGAAGAAATCGTCCTTCGAAATTATGTAAATGCGATTAAAGGATATTTTTTTTTTATAATAATAGCGTTGTTTGGAATAACTTTTAAACCCCTAACCGTGCCTCAAACTTCAACGTGTTGATAGACAGGGATGAACTGTACACCAAATCTTGGCCACTCCCACCAAAGGGACAGATTTCGTCATTTTGGATGCGAATTTCACAAATTTTCCCCCATTTTCAATCTGTGACAAACACAACAAAGCTGGGATTGGTTTAAACGCTTCGAACCTAAAAATTGAAACCCTTTCCATAAAGCACCACTTCAAATTAACTTGAATTTTATTTATTACTTACTCCCCCCGAAAAAACCCAAACAATACCCCTTTTCTCTCTTTGCATGAACATAAAATTAATGAATTTATTAATTTGAAAGTGCAATCAATTTTTGCAAAGTTACAACTTAGTGTAAAATCAATTTCGTATTCGACACAAATTTCTGTACATGTATATAAGAAATTCTACATTACCACAGGGACGAACATATATCCGGGATTCCCTATGATATATCCAAAATTATTAATAATAGTTTTTACATGTACCTTAATTTTTACTTGATTTTCTTTAAGATGATCATGCATGTTGATTAATCAACATATTTTAGTTAATTTCCAATTGCCCTTGAAACATGAGTTGGTTTGGCTCTTCTGATAAGGGCTTCAATGCAAAGGGGGGTAATTCTAGGAACTTTTGATATTTTAGATCGGATTTGTTGTCTTTCTTACACGTAATTAATGATTGTCACAGACAGCAATTATTATAAAGGAAAATTCGTGTAAAAATAAGGAAGAAAACAGATTAATTCAATTCAATTCATTTATTGACAATTACCATGTCGGCATACAGTCATGAATATGAGTTACATAAAACAAAACATTAAACATAGCATGCAAAAGTTAAACATTAACTAATAAATCTACAATGGACAAAACATTGGGTGAACTAAACTAGGCTTGTATGAAGACTATTATTTGTATTCATAAAATTGTATAAGTGTTCATTGTTGACTTTCCTTTCTAAAGTTGAAACAGTATTTTAGAAAACAACATATCCTTCTAGCAGCTGTAATTTTTTTTTAGGATTGACAAGTTCCTTAATGGGATTGACATTTGTATAAGTGTTCACATTAAATATATCATTAAAATTCAATCTATATTGGTCATATTTTGAACAATACAATACAAAGTGTCTCTCATCTTCAATAAACAATTTGCAAAAATTACACAGACGTTTTTCTCTTGGAATAGGAGGTTTAGAATATATACCAGTTTCAATAAATAATGAATGAGCACTGATTCTTAGTTTTGTTAGGACAGATCTGTCACATTTTTTAAAAGATAGTTTTAAGTATTGTTGTAGTTCATATTCATTTTGGTTTACAATTTTGCTATGAAAAGACAGAGTCTTTAATCCAGAGTCAGCTTTACATATATTGTTTAGTTGTTCATCTTTTTTGTTTTGATAATGTTCTTTTAACTTGTTCTTTAAAATTTTGTGACAGATATTCAAAGAATTGATATTTAATTTTTGTAGCAATGGAGACAGTTTTCTTTGCCAAGATACTCTAGAAGACAATTGTTTTTATTTATATAATTTTAACATAATTTCCACAGAGAAATTAATATTTCCAGGAAAATTTGTTTTCAAAGCATAATATGCCTTTTTTTGCGCGTTCTGATAGTTGTTCGGCTGCAAATTTCATTTATCCATCTGATGTAAACACAACACCAAGATATTTATAATCATTTGTTATGTTAATCATTTGATGTTTGTAATAAAATCTGTACAAAGTTTCATCAACTGATTTACCATTGAAAATCATAATGTTTGATTTTTCCATATTGACACACAGTTTCCAGTCAGAACAATATTTTCCAAGAACATCGAAGCAGTTTTGTAAACCAACTGGTGAATTTGATACCAGAATAAGATCATCAGCAAAAACATATGATTAATTGGCATAGTATCAAGATGAGCAGGATATGTGGGTACATTCTTGAAATAAGTAACAAAATCATCAATAAAGATATTAAAAAGTGTTGGACTTAAATTGTCACCTTGTTTGACCCCTCTGTTTGCTAAAAACTGTCCACTAATTTGATTTCCCTTTCTACAAGAGTAGTATGTATTTGTATACATATCTATCATAAGTTTAAGGAAGTTACCACCTATTCCTTTTTTGTTAAGTTTGTATAAAAGTGCAGATCTACACACAGTATCAAATTAAAAAGTACTATAAAACCAGTGTATTTTTATTTTACTTTTTTTTTTAATATAACACTTTTTTTTAACGTATTATATAATACACAAATGGTTTAGGCTACATTAAAGTTTTAAAGTTCAAAAAATTTAAAACCATCTACATTATATAACAAATGTCAAAGATAGTTTTAAATTCTCTGAATTACAAAACTTTTATGTAACATTTAGACACATTTTCTGATAACTTACGAGGTCTTCATCACAACTGTTGGATGATAAAAATTCTAGTATGATATTTTTGAAAGGAGAAAAATAATGAAGCAAACGCATGATTCCTGATTTAAAAAAGCCCTAGATTCTTGTATCAATGTTTGAATATTAAATAGCAGTTGATATTAGTTTCATTGGCTAGTAATTCATCACCCAACAATAAAAGATGGGTCTAAATAACACTAATGGAAGTGGTCTAGTTGTAGAAGTGTGTTTCGACTTTGTTTTATTTTTACAAGTTAAAAAAAAATGGCATGCATAGAAAATTGACTTACATGAACAATTTTAGCTTTCAAAGCATGTAATTATATCAAAGTAAGTAGAAGTTAAGAATACAACTGTATCTTAGCTTGGTACATGTATGTATACATGCACATGTTTTAATCCCTGAAGTTTCATAGTTTAACATATTTAACAAAAAAAGGAGGAGTCGAAGTATTATTAATAGCAATAAATGGCTTTTTGAATTTGCGTATGGAGGTGTCTTTCACAATTCCAAAGTTGAACTATATCGGTTATACGAAGGATTACTTCATCAGTTCTAGTCTATATCCAAATTAGCTGCAGTCGTCAGTGGTTTCTAGCATATATATGCAGAGCTGTTACTTGTATTATTTGGAATAACACTGGGACGCAGCTGTTGTGAATTTTGTACGAAGTAAAAAGCCAGTCCTATTCCTCCTATCTGAATCTTAATGAGATTATTTTGGAAGCTATTGTCATGTTGTAAAATTTGAATTTACTGGTTGGATGTATATACAAAATTTAATTTAAAAAACACTTTACAACATGACACTATGATCTGCAAACATGGAATATTGCGTGAAGCACATAGTTGGATTTTTTTTTAAAACTTCAAATTGATTCCTAAACAGTTTAGGCATGTACACGGGTTGCCTCATTCAATTTCAAGATGTGAGTTAAGATAAATTTCAAGTCGACAATGACTTGAATAAATATTTTGGTAGCAGTTCATTATTTGATTGCACGGAAAATAAGGCATCTTTAGTTAAGGTTTATTTCGATTTGAGGAACCATCGACAAGAACACACTCTGTCAGGTCCAAAATCCATCTAAACAAATCGCAACAAAACGCCCCCCCCCCAAAAAAAAAGAAAAAAAGAAAGAGGAAAAAAAACAACATATTGGTTATAATTGTCGTCAACAAAAGTTTTAAAAAAAGTATAACATTTTTAGAGATATCATTAAGATATTTCAAAAACACAAAAAGTCCAATACTAAACACTGTGCCACACTGGATTTCATATACGTAGTAGGCGACAAATCTATGTAAATTACTTCTTGTATTTTTTCACACAAATAGCTTACTCGTCTGTTAGTTTATAGATTTCAAGCTTTAAAAATGAATAAACCTTAACTAAAGCTCTCTTATTTTCCGAGAGAGGTCAATCACATCAACGGCCGCTGACAAGTCCAACATCCATATTAGGAGACTGCACGTGAGTTAGAATCTAGTGCTGTTACCATTTTATTAATATCTGTGAAGAGGACTCTAGTTTTTAATTTTATAAGTAATGTAATTCTTATCACTGTTGAAACTAATTTTAAGGTGGAATGCTACATCATCATAATGACTATACCAAACTACACATAGTCCCCTTTGTCTCTGCACACAGAAAATGAAGCGCAGGAATAATAACTGTTTGTCACAAAGTAACAAATTGAATGCACACGCATTTGGAACTTAATTCTTTTGCTATACTCACTAAGAGGAACCTCACTACATCCTCGTTAATTATATGTATGCCACTAGAATCATACGCAGTACAGTTAAGGCGGCCAATAAAAATATGGGCAAATTTTTGTGATGAAAACACGTATACTTTAGTTAACCTGGCATGTCCTTTTTAAAATCAATAACAGTCACTCAAATGCAATATATTTCTAAAATATATTTGTTTTCCCTTGGACTGAAATGTCACATTTTCATTGGTTTAAACATAGCACGTGATTGCCTCATATATCTCTATATTTGTTCTGTGAGAAATAATATTAGGCAATAAGGCCGTCATTGGTCGACGCTTCGCTTACTCATTTCGACATTTCATAGTATTTAATACATAAACTGCATGCCGTAAGTTCTTAAAGTATTTGGAGTTGTTGCCCTTTGAAATTCTTTAAAATTAGAGTAGTTGCCCTTAGAATATTGACGTCACGTTGTTTTGTCTGGAGCAGAACAAAATGACAGAGTCGAAATTTGCTCAAATCTCTGCAGAGGAAAGGGGGAAAACATTTGAAACTGAATAGCAACAAAACATTGTAAGTAAACATGGGTGAAGCAAAGATTTTGAAAGATTATTTGACAGGTGAGATTGAAAATTTTGAAGAGTTTAAATGAGTTAAATTGGACGAGATGTAAGGCATCTTGTACATGGCTTTGCGTAGATCATCGCTATTTGTCAAATGTGAATAAATATGTCGCTTGATAGTCCTCGAGAAAACAAAACACTTATTAGGTTAGTTACTGACTCACTACGGAAATATATTGGGTTGATCAATCTCATAGAAGGCTCGGCTTCGCCTCGCCATCTATGAGATTGAAATATATTTGGTTGATCAATCTCATAGAAGGCTCGGCTTCGCCTCGCCATCTATGAGATTGATCAACCCAATATATTTCCGTAGTGAGCCAGTAACTAACCTAAAAGGTAATAATATAACAGTACAATATTTTATGTTCATAGTGGTCACGTGATATGGCAGTCGCATGGTACAAGCAGATGTATTTGTGGTTTTGAGGTCATTTAAAAAATTCAATATTGCAAGGGCATAATCATGTCAAAATTCACAACTGAATTATGAAATAACTTGATGTTATATCGTAGATTTTGAAAAACGGTGCGAACTTTTTAAGATAAGAATATTTGTTAGAAGAAACCGTAATTTATAATGCATATGTTGAATAATTTTGAAGGTCACAGGGTTAATTTCATTAAAAAAATAATTAATTTGTAAGATTTTACAAGGATCGTAGAAGTTTTTAAGTTACATAGCATATTTCAAATTCACATGTAAAAGTTTGTCGGGATCAGGTAAGTGTATGCCCTTGCAATTAAGTGATTTATTTAGGTACTCAGATTTTAGATATATGATATTTTATACAAAACCGAGGTGGCTTCTTTATACGATGCATACTTTTAACAAAATGAAAAAAAAGACTATATCATAGCACCCTAACTCCGTCACTACCCTAACTCCGTCACTTTCGGGAAACTCCTCGCCGTTTGAAATCAAGTGCGATTATGATGTCATTTTTTGCATGACAAAAATCCTCAATCAAATGTCAACAATTTACAACGTTTAAATTTAAGAATGTGTTCAAACATAACAAAATTACACCCTGTTCATTTTATGCAACACTAATTGCGTGAAATCAGCTAACACCTTTTTACGGGTGCACTAAAATAACGATATTTCTGACATGCGGGCCTATTTGATTATTTACTGTGGTCAGTCATTTTAAGAAAGGTCAAAATAAAACATTCACAAGTAATTTATTTTTTATTAAGGTTATTAATACATTTTTTTCAGTCCGCAATAGCCTTTATGCACTACACTGATGATAACGTCAAATCGCTCATGCCGTAATTTTTGCCTCATACAGGGCTACAGATATATACGGTGTGTCGGTAATTATAGAATATGCTAGATTTATTAAAAATGTAATAAATAAATAATATAACCATTAATATATTCATTATTGATATGATATATTTGAAACATGTAAGGACAGAAATCAAACGACATCCATACATTCTGAAAAGGTCATTGTGATTGTTGTTACAAGGACCTTTTTTTTTTCTGGCGATCATTTCACTTTGATGAAATGATATACAATTTAAATTGTATACACCGATTTTACTTATTATAACTTGCCCTAGATACAAGTTGAGTTTCAACTAAATTGTTAATGTGTCTTCATTCCCTGGCGTATCGTAGATCATGTGGGTGACGGAGTTAGGTTCATAAGTTATGATAGCACGTGTGATAAACGTCGTATTCAGAGGGCTTATTTGAATGATAATAAAAATATTTTTGTAAATAATTTTATTAATTATAACGTTTCATGTTATATTTAGTGATTGCAAATGATAAAAACCGCAAAAAATAATTTGCAGAGAAACGCGGACTGTTTTCTGCAAATGGTGACGGAGTTTGGGTACTCGGGGATATAGGTAGCATTCTACTAATAATAGCGAGCGCAGCTCGCCGGCGCGCAGCGCCGGCGAGCGAAGCGAGCTCTAAGAACCAGTGTGCGCGGGAAAAAGAACGAGCTAAACCTACAGTTCATCAAACAAAATTTTTTGTCTACGTCCCATAATGCTCTCTAATGTTTTCACCCGTGGTGCTATGCCAAAAATGGCCGACTTTTAACTTGTAATTTACGGTGACTTAAAGTTTGAAGACAAGTTTTGAGTACTGCATATGCTTTGGCGAAACTCAAAAGATTTGTTACATGCTTCCATACCTTCGTATTGAGTCGAGAAACGTAAACAAAGACGAACAAAGTCATGGATGACGTCACAGTGCACTCGCGCTATATTTCCCGCGATAAATTTAGAGGTGGATCAAACATCTGTAATTCGTGTTTTAGCTATTTCAGCTGCGATAACTGCCACATTGACGTATGATTTGTTTTTAATTTTTTTATTGTTTGAACATATTTTATTGTATATATAATATACAAAGGGTTCGAACACAAGTTCTTGCAACTTACTAGGTTCTCACCCAATTACAAGTAATTTGCAATTGTCATAAAACATGGTACAGGTATATACACATATACTGAAAAAAAAATGGTAAAGAACAAAATAGTATACTTATGTATATCTGCGAGAATTAATTATAAAGTTCTGCACAGCTGTGAAAATTCTAACATTAGTTTTATAGTCTAGGTTGTCATTACCCCATAGTAAAGTATGCGAATCTATTATACCTAAATTTTGTATTTGGAATAGTTCATTAAATAAGGTATTCCTTGCATTAGAAAATAGTTTGCAAACAAATGAAAAATGATATACATCTTCTTTCTTTCCACATATGCAATTTGGAGAATCAACAATATTTCTTCTGTGTAAATCATAATTTAGTAAACAATTGTGTCTTAATTTTGTATGAATGATGTTAGCTACTCTTTTGCCATGAAGAAAATATTTTGGAACTTTTGAATCACTGCCATTATTAGATATGCTTCTTTGAAACTGGCGGATGGATGTTGATTTTTTAATATCCGAATTTAGTGAGTTCCATTTGCCTATAGCATCTGGAATAAATGATTTTTTTATATGTATCATACTTAACTCTAGGAGGTATATAATTGTCTTCATAACGAGTATTGTAGCGAGAATTATCTTTCCTAAAAATGTTAGCAATATCACTAAGATATTGTGGTACAAGATTGTAATGAATTTTGTACATAATCGTCAGTTTAGCTATTTCTCTCCTTTTAGATAGAGAGTCCCAACCCGTTTCGAAATACAATGATTCCCTTGAGGCCAAAAGTGGAAGTCCCGTGACAATTCTTGCAGCGTGTAGTTGTACTTTCTCTAACTTTTCAATTTCTGCGGAAGAACAACCGTCCCATACAACAGAAGCATATTCTAATATTGGCCTTACAAAAGTTATATATAATTTTGATAGTTTGTCTCTGCCTAAAGTAAATTTAAGTTTCTTAAGTAGTCCTAATTTTTTACAAGCGATGTTCACTATATCATTGATGTACACAGACCAATTTTTTTATATAGAGATTTTATGTATATATATTAGCAAGAGCCATACTTTGCTGTCATATCGATCCATTTTTAAGCTAATTGTGCATGAATGAGTAGGGAGGAAATAAACAATAGGATATTTTGAATAAAATAAAAAAATAAACAGTTAAAAATATTATGTAGATATGGCATATACATGTAGTCAGACCATTAAATTTAAAAGTGGGAAATTACACGCCTACAAACAGGTACCGGGCTCTCTCTCTCTCTCTCTCTCTCTCTGGGAAGGGGGTTGCGCTGTATGTATCATAACCATTAAAATTAGTACCTTTGGCATACTTATTGTAGAGCAATATACTCTCTCAAAAATTCTTTGACGTTCGTTGATACCTAAATAAAACTATAAGTTGACAATGATGCAAGGTATGTGTATAATTCTTGCTGCGCTTGCCAGAACGGTAGCACCGTAAATCATATTAATTTTAAACAAAATATTCATTTATACTTTTCCGTTAATGTATGACATTTATTTTTCTTCGCTATAAAACTGCACGATAGCCTTCAATGATTTAACTTAATGCGTCATTTTGAAGCATATGACGTCATATTTTGTAGTACAGCGAGAACGACATCTCTCTTATTTTTCAGTGTGTACGATATAACGGACATCAAAATTGTAAGTAATAGCATTTGTTGTTTTTAATTAAAAGATTAGTATAAGTTAATTTTACTAATAAATAAATAAGTACTTTCGAGGTTTGTAATACAGTATACTGTGATGTCATAATGCACATTTCCCGTACTTTTTGTCTGAACGGAGTTTATTGACAGCCTTAACTGTGCTGCGTATTCAGAAATTAGAAATAACCGATCAGAATCTTTGTCTGAAATTATAAACAATTAATGAGAATTTCTGTCTTTGATAAATAATAACAAACCTGAATCCATTTCCGAAATTCGAAATATCCGATCATAATCATTGTCTTAATTTCAAAATGAGGAAAAAAAATAAACAAGCATATTAAATACTCAATCCTACCTTATTACTTGCTTGTCAGTGCTACATATAATGACATGGCATGCAATAATTTCATGAAATGTAATAACTCCCAAAAACCATTATATCAAAAAGATACATCTATAATGTTTTTTTTTTTCAACAATAAAGTTTTAAGTTATAAGAGCCAAAAATAATTGAATCAAAATTTTCTGGTAATATACACATCTACACATTGATTCCTAAATGCATACAAAGTTTCTCGAAATTCTGTGCAGTGACAACTTTTTGCATTTGGTATAATAAGTATTTAGAATCAGTGGCATTATAGTCAACCAAATTTACCATCAGATCTACCTTAAGAATTTAGATAGGGTTTCTTAAGCTTTAACTATTATTAAGTCAAGAAAAAATCCATACATTTTAGCTTTTAAATTTTGAGTATTTTCCTATTTTTATATAGAGCTCTTCTTCTAAAGGAAATCAACACAGTCTAACAATGGCTACGACGATCCAATCCTCTTAAAAGACAGGTCTTAATCATTGCTTGTTTGGTTAAACGCATATACTGAATCTCTCTTCGATATAACTTCTCTGGTCAAGTCTAACCAAAAATGAATAAAAAATAAAATCAGATGGGAAAATAGCACAACATGCATAAAACATTTGACTAAGTAACAAAAGATTGATGAGTTGTTCTTTCGTTTGTTTTCAATATGTGATTACGACATATAAAGTATATTATTTATTAAAGGAGACGGGAACCTTTTCCGTCACAGTCCTCTTCATCAACTTCAGCATCACAGTCGTTGTCCACCTCATCCCAAAGGGTCATCGTCTTCGCATGGCAGCTTAATTTGATGACCACCCAACCTCCTTGATTTTACTTTACTCGAAATTTTAAGAATGTTTAAGATTACACAAAATTATGAGAATTTCATGTAAGCACTGTTCGCCCAAATTTTATATTAATTACGCACATTTACCTATAATTTATCAATGAAAATGATGGTTAAGTATTAAAGTTAAGATTCACTGACATGATTAGTTCTAGGCTTACTGAGACGTAAACTCGTGGATATTACCCGCGAGATTTGAAATATAGGTTGTGTAGACTATTGTGAAAAAACTAATATTTGTGGCGGTTCAGTTTTCGTATCACCCCTCACCAACTATTCAGTCATCAACTAATGGTGAAACTGAAAATGAATTGCAAGGTTGATTTTGTTGTAGCCACGGAAGGTACATGTTCATCGACTAGACCGATAGAGGATCCATAGGAGTCCATTCCGGCCTTACTGGACACGATTCCACAAATTACCGTCTTGAGCTGTGTGAGTGAAACACTGTTGGTCCCATCAGCATTGTTTACGTCTACCCTCCGGGTTGGTACCCAAACAGACGTACATCTGGCTTTGGGGCAGCGGCTTTCCGTCCAGAATCAGTCCCGTGGTCTGATTGGAGTCGACCACGAACACATTTGTAATTGTAATACTGTTCCAGTGTAGTCCGCTGCGTTTTGCATGTTCTCTGGGTGGGATCGTGATGAGGCTTTGATCAGCCTGGTCCTGATGTGAGGTCTGAGTCTAGAATTGATATCTTGTTAATAGCCATTGGTTGGTCCGAGGTCATGTGAGAGTAATAATAAATAATGCTTTTGTACCTATTCTTTAGCAAACATTTACAAAAATATTAACATTTGATTTATCTATACAATAAGTGCTTTCTTTGGTGATACATGCGGTATGTGAAGGTGGCAACATTGCAGAAAAAATACATAACCCGCGTTTTCTGCAATGATCGCTACCTTCATAAATCATAACCCACATTAATCATCAAAGAACGCATTTTATTGTTTATATTTACAGATCTCTTTATACAAATTAATAAATTCGTTGTATAAAGTAAGTGAAATTCACTAAATTACTGTAAATGTACATCAGTATGTTAACTAAAAGAAACACCCAAATCATCTCCAATGGGGATTTAAGTCTGACATCATCATGATTATTTCGTGCAGTCCGTGATTTTTCTTAGGTCGCTGTAGGTTTCGTCAAATCCATAAACCGGGCGTGTATATTTCAGTCCACTGTTCTATAGAACTATTGATTAACCATAAGTTTCCGGAAGAAATAGAGTAATCATTCTCGGTAGATATAAATATAAAAAAATAAATATAAATCTCAGCACACAGTTAAGATGTATATGAATATTTCACGATGGTCTGAATTATGAGAAGTGTATAATGCATTTACCAAATGAGATGCATACAAAAATGATTTGCGAGGTTATAAAGAAATCGGATACAAGTTAAATAAAAAGATGCCATAAATAGAGAGTAACAAGAAAGGATGTATGAACATGCACAGTAATTCACACTGGCGTTATTGTTCTCACAGTTATCAAGTCAATCCATTAATACAATAAAATTCAATAATACAATCAAATTACCAGATGATTTTTAATGTATCTCAGCTGGTATGCAACGCAAGCTTTTGCTTATGACCTCAAATATTTTGCATGGGCTTTCAGCATGATTAAAATTACGAATACACATTCTCTAGTTTTTTTCATTTGGATATAGGCGACAGTCAAAAGATAGCAGCTTAATTTGAAGTTGTGAATACAATTCAAAAACAAGAACATTAGATAACTCTAATGTCAGTATACATGACATTGTGTAAAACATACTAAGAATTGCATCAAAATGAAAAAAAAATCTTTATTTCAGGATAGAGGTACAATTTTAGAAAACCATTGATTTGGAAAATAGCATACTGTATAGAGTATTTTATTTTCTCCCAATAACAACTGAAAATAAAGATGATAAATATGATTTGGGGAAAAAAAACAAAAACGAAAAGAAATCAGCATTCCTAAAACAACAGAACTTAATTGAAATTTTCAAATGTCAATATTAGAAAGTGTTAAAAAGTCCAGCAGTTTAGGTGCAGGATAACCCAAGAGCTTTAACAGTTTGTCTTACGGTAACAATATGTATGCGTAAAGACGTGATATCTTTTTCCTTTATGCTATACTTACTAAGAGGAGCCCCGCTACAATCTTCGTCAATTTTGCCATCAGAATCATTGTCTGAAATTAGAAATTACCAATCAGAATCAATCTTAAATCAATCATCAGAATCATTGTCTTAATTTAGAAATCATAAGCAATCAGAATCATGACTTAAAACTGATCGATCAAATCACATTGTTTTAGAGAATTAGTATCAAAATTGTTGTCAGGTCTCATCCATGAATTGATATCCACCCAAAGTGCCTTCTTTGGTCAAGTTAACAACGCATATTTGGTAACTTTTTCTTCCAGTTAATTGATGTTTCCTTGGTCTGTCAGGCTTAAATCAAACCATTTCCCTAGATGTATTTTAAGGGTTTGTCAACTATAGATTGCATCTCATTGCACTGCATATGCAAGGTAAATTTCTTTGTTACTTTGTCCTTTTTAATAATCAGATTTCTTTTAAAATTTCTTGGGTGTTAACTCCATTCTAGCTCAGCTTACTGTCTCATCAAGAACACCAATTATCGGGATGTGCGTCTATTATCCTCTGTTTGCTGATAATTCACTCCATCAATGTCTTCGGGATCTCTGTTTCTCGCTCTGCAGCACTGGTGATCAGATTTATCCCCATCAAGCATATGTTGACTAGAATGGTGCAAATAGTTGTTATTTCTTTTTTAAGCCTCTATCAATCTTTTGTGAGCTGCCCTACAGTGAATCTGAGGCATACTTTTTCAAAGTACCTTTTGAGAATTTCACATTTTTTGGTTGTGTCTGGAACATAATAATGTTGAATGGCGTTCATTACTCGTGTGTGCGGTTTGCACAGGCATTTGCCAGTTCTAGCTAAACTACTCTTGAATTATTTCTATTCTTATTCTTTCCTCTTTGATCAGCTGTGTTATTGAACTGATATGTTCTAGCCTTCTTGGAAATCTGATAACCCATCGTCTTTGCACTGAAATATCAATGTAGCCATTGTTGCATGATCATGTATGTTGTTAGTCTTCCTGCAAATACAGCAAAAAGGTCTTTCTCTATACACGAGGGAGCAATATCGTTCTTATCTGGTTTTAATAACCTTTCTTGCGTCTTTTTCATTGGTACCATAACTACCTCTATTTTTTTCCAACCATCCGTATTGGTTTCCTTTATCCATAATAACTTTGAAAAGCTCAATGCTAAAGTTTTTGAACGCCTCTTTTATATTTTGTATAGAATATCAATAAGTCTAGTGGTTGATCGGGAATTTGCTCCCTTTTACAACTACAACAATTTCTTTCCACGAAGTTTCTTCAGGGGGTTCTAAATAGTTCTACGTTTATTAATGCCCATTGTCCTCTTGTATCTAGCCATCAATACACCTGATGTTTCGCTGTCTAAATTTTTGTTTGTACCCCTTTATGGGTTTTGGACGAAATGAGCTTCTTTTCTTCCTGATGTTCTTTGCTTTACCTCTTCGCATTCTTTCGAGACTTCTTAGAAAAGCAAAATCTTTGGATGTCCCTTAGTTTTTGAGACTTCTATCTCTATGTGCGTTTGCCCTTCTGCAACGTTTTCTTAGTAATTTTAATGCTTATATAAATTCACAGCAAAGCTGTAATCATTCATTCTACACCGTCTTGGAGAGCCGAACAACTCAGGATGGACTCTAGACTATCATCACACAAGTTCTACTTTGCGCCTTCATTCGTGGGAGACCACCTATACTTCTCTTTTCTTCCCTCTATCGTCATGGTTTCTTTTGAACTTCTCACCTCCTCCATGAAAGGTAATCTTCTTCCTGTGACTGTACAGCTGCGTAGAGATCCTCAGTACTGTGGTGTGTTTCCTTGTTTCCTGACTTTGAACCATCTGCATCTCACCAGCTGGAAATCTGAGCGTTGCTGCTGCGTCATCACTGGTAGACATTTAACTCTAGCTTCTGGATTCGTAACCAATGAAGGTTCTTACGTTTCTTCAAGTAGTGACATACAATTTAGCTACTGTTGATTCCAGACAATGTCCTTCGAACAAGCCTCGTCATTTACGATGTTGATGTCCTATTGAGCCTTTCAGCCTCCCACCCTCTCGAAAGGCTCGGATGATATTGTACTTCCGGTTTAATCGTAACTGATATGTTGGATTCTTCCCCATGACATCTGCGGTTGGGGTTGCTAGTCCTTATAATCCCGATTAACCAGTCTCTCCTGCTTGTCTTTCAGCCTTACATAACTATAAAGTACATTATAGGATTAATGTAGATGATATCAAACCTTTTCCGTCACAGTCCTCTTCATCCACCTCACCATCACAGTCATTGTCCACCTCATCCCCGGGGGTCATAGCCTTCGCCTGGCAGCCCTACAAGCGACGGGGATACAGATGTATATATGAGAAGGACATAAACGAGATTGTACAGAGGGAAACTTTGGTTAGTGTGAAATTGTATGAAATGAAATCAAATGAAGTTTCTGTGAAAGTTGACTTGGACTTAACGAAAATTTTGTTCGATTTTTATTACGTGCGAGGCCTAATTCTAACTTTCTTAGCTAAAATAATATTATACCGTAGTACTTGATTTTTCTACGGGGATATATAAGATGAAGTTTTCTGAATCATTTTATTCGCAAAAATATATAATGATTTTATTATAGACATATTACCACTATACAAGAATCAGATAAATTAAAACGAGCAAGAATCAGATAAATCTTTTTTTTTAAACATATAAAACGAACCTAGGACTTTGCACGCGAAGAAAAGTAAAATACAGTAGAACAACAGAATGATGCACGGTATCAACGACGACAAGAGGCCCGCGATCTGAACAGGCATACTTAGATTCTACTGTATTGATCAACTTTCTGGATCGCCAGTAATTGTGATTTTTGACGTTTTATACTGTAACTTTTTTATTTTAATTCTTTAGATTTGCTAACCGATTGATTATGCAGACAAGACATATTGATTCGAATAATCGGTAAATCTGGGTTTTTTTTCAGGTTTTGTACTACTTACTGTCAGACTCGAACTCATCGATTTGAAAAATCATTTGAACTGCTAATTATAACAAACGTGACTTACTGAGTTAACAGGTTGTGTTAGTAGACCAACTGGGAATCCATAGGACTCGAGTCCGGCCTTACCAAACAAGATTCCACCGATAACCGTGTTAGGATTGAGGTGTGAAACACTGTGGGTTCCCACTGTAATGTTTACGTATCCTGCCGCTAGGTTGGTGCCTGGAATATGGACATAAGTCTGGCTCTGGGGCAGCGACTTTCCATCCAGAATCAATCCCGCGGTCTGATTGGAATCGACCACGAACATGAAGTAGTTGTGATACTGTCCATGGGAGTACTGGGGCGTGGTGAACGTGTAGTCTGCCGCGTATTGTTCGATGGGTGGGATCGTGATGAGGCTGGGATCAGCCTGGTCCGTATGTGAGGTCTGAGTCACTGAAAACTGGTAAACAGCCATTGGTTGGTCCGAAGTCACGTGGGAGTATAATTTGGAGCTGTAATGCTTCTGAACGTATCCTCCAGCATGCTGGATAACGAAATTATCAGTGAACGGCTTGCCATCGATTACGCCGCTTACGCTCACGTGTGTATTATCTTTGCTTGCGACAAACCGGAAGTTGTCCCCGACATGTCTATCGGGAATGGGCACGGTGGCAAAGTTCTTGCCCCAGGCCTGTACAGGAAGTAACATCTCAGTCAAGTGGTCACGTGATTTTCCATGACCAACTATCGTCTTCTTGTTCCCGCTGATAACGCCCACGGGTTTGCTAGATATGATGTGGGTGCCCGTGAGGTCTCCGACAGAGTTGATCTCTAGAGTGCTGAATCGATTGAGGGTCACATTGATCCACTGGTTTTTGTGGTAGACATGGCCCCTGAAGTGGACGGTGACGTTTCGATGGTTGGGTAATTTGATGTGAACATGTGTGTGGTCGTGTACGCCGATGACGGCGAACTCGCAGTAGTAGTACGAGGGTGAGTAGGACACGGTGTAGTACTCCTTACCCAGGACGTCCGTGGGTAGTGCCAGATAGCCGTCGTCCGACCACAGCTCTCTGTTAACACCATAAACAACCACTTCCTCGTCAGCGGAGATCAAGATGCCCTTTGTACTGAGCTCTGTCTGGTTCAGACGGAAGTCCTGATCCACAACAACGCGGTGAACTATGCCCCGCGTGACCGTAAAGTGGGCGTTAATTTGCGGGTGTTGAGATTTAGGTGACGTCACGTTGACGTGAACCAAATTGGTGCTGGCAGTGGTTATGAAAATTTCTGGCTTGTAATCGGTGTTGTTTAGAATTTTGTTTTCCATGAAAGTTATGATAAACTGCTTTCCTTTACTGTCCAACGCACCTGCCAAAATACATATACCGGTACTGTAAATCAACATTCATTAACCGGCTAGAAAATATTAGAATGATTATTATACTTTCATGTTAAATACTGTAAACCACCTTTTATTCGCGTGCGAGAAATTTTCGCAAGGTTAGCAAGAGCCTTGACGTCGCGAATATTTCTCGCTGCGAACAATCCTTGGTTTAATAGTTTTTATAACAATACAGGTTTGGATAAGGATTGGTCGCAAACATTCGTCGTCGCAAACCAGTTTATTGGCATTAATTGCAAAATTAAGTCGCCGCGAATAAAAATTGGTTTACAGTACTGAAATCTGATTGTTTTGGACGCAGTTTATAATCCGTTCTATTATCTCAGTGTTAGCAACACACACAGCAACGCGTAATTTAACAAATTATTACATGCACGTAATTTATGCGTTTTTAGTTCGCCGTAGAATTCATGTCAGCAGTAAAGTTTTTTTTTTAAATTAAGTCATTCAGTATGATAAATGAATAGTGCCTGTTTGGGAGGGCAACAGTTGAAACTGACATCCCTCGAAAACCATTGCCAACCTCCGCTTCGCGTCGGTTGATAATGGTTTCCGGGGGGTGTGAATTTCAACTGTTACCCTCCCAAACCGGCCCTATTAAAAAATTGGATTTTCGCCGTCGCAAACTTTTATCGCCGGGAAAAAATCTGTTTATCTCATGTATGCTTATTTTTAACTGAAAGGGTTTTATCGTGAAAAGAGATTGACATGAACCAGTGAATCACTGATTAATTGTAAAACCGACGGGAAAAGCTTCCTGTTTATCTTTTATATGTTTATATCAAAGGGACTTGAGATGAAAATTTTATGATTTAATGTTTATGGTTGAAATTGTTTACTTGTGCATTTTAACGACTGGCCAAAATTTAAATGTTAGAATTCAAGTTACAAGGAGATACAGAGGTAAGAACTTATTGTTAAGCAAGCAAAGTTTGAGTCTAAATTTGTATACAAATAATGTAAAGTAAGGGAATTGCCATATACATGTATTTGACAAATTAGTAGTAAACAAGATAGACTGATTCAATTTGTTTAAGGAATGAATTCAATGTATATAAAATGGTTTTGGGCAGTTTACGCTTTATAAACCGCAAAGCGGTTTATAAAAAAGCGTAAACTGTTTCAAACCATTTTATATCGTATAAAACTAATAAATATTGAATTCATTGCTTATAATTTATTCTTTTGCCTCTTCATTGTAGATTAAAACGGTCATTTGACCTTGAAAATGACGTAAAATTGAACAAAATTCAAATGTAACGTCAGGCATATTGATACGTTTTTGACGGTAGTTTTACTATGACGTAGACAGCATTCTCTATACGATATAAAATAATGTTTAAGCCAATCAGAAAGCGCGTTACAACCATAATTAAATTATTCATAGATAACATTATCAAGAAAAGAGGGTACCATTTAAGGAAGGAATCTTTTCTGGTTTTCGACTTGCCAAACGTAAATTTGATTAATCGTTTATTAAATTAAGATGAAAGGAAATTAAAATAGATTATTTTTCTTTTTTTTTACTATCATACAACTTAGCATAGAAATAGTAATCAATGTTTAGAATCTAACAAGGACTTTATTTTTGGCGGAATATTGGCGTAGGAAAATATCACATGTTTCGCATTTTAAAATTGCTGTAGATTAATGTGTCTGTTTTAACATTTTTAAAACAATGATATTAATGTTGGATATTTTAACTAATGTGCACTAATGACAGGATACTTGGGTTTCAGAATATGTTTTTTAATATGATTTGCCTACCAAATAACATTTTAATAAGCATTTTAAAGGGGCATGGTCACGATTTTGGTCAAATTTTTCTCTTTCGATTTTAATGTTTACAATGCTTCAGTAAGGCATTTTTATTAGGAAACCAAAATTTGAGTGTCATTTGTTGAGTTATAAGCGAGTTACAGAGCTTACAATTCTTCGCTATGTAAACAAAGTGTTTGTTTACATTTTGAATGGTGAAGTGAAAATTCCAGTTTTAGACCTCAAATAAATGTGATAATCGTTAGTAACTGTTTATTTATGCTTAAAATGAATAAGAAGATAGACAAATCAGCTTGAAAAGATTTTAACTGGTATATTGAACCTATGTAAACAAAAACAGGGCACGAGCCTTGTTTACATGACGAAGAATTGTGAACCCTGTATCTTGCTTAAAACTCATCGACTGTCACCCAATTTTCATTTGACCATTAGAAATGCATTCCTTAAGCATTGTAAATAATAAAAGCAGTAAAATAAAATTTGACCAAAATCGTGACCATGTCCCTTTAAAGTGCATATTCTATACATCGATTTGTGTGAAAAAATCATTAAATTCAGCTTTTCGCTCTTATCAAATGGTCAGTTTATTAGCTTTTCTATCAATTTAAATCTGTATATAAAGTCTTCAATATACGTAAAAATCAGAAATATTTTTTAAATATTGAAAGCATAAAAAGATAATAAAAAATTCTTCAAAATTTAAGAAAATTAGAGGAAATGCAGGCTAAGTAATATTAATTTTAGTTTGAATATTTATTCCAATTATGTAGTATAAGCTACTAGACATTCTGATATTCTATCATTTCATTGAAGAATAGAATCTTCATATCTTAAACAGATATCTACATAACTGCAAAGAACTACATTAATAAGTTGAGAAAAAAAAGTTAGTGACCTTAACCTGACCTAAATGCCAAACAAGGAGGCCAAATTTAATTAAATTGACAGAATCATTTGGTTATATGATCTGTTTCCCTGTGTCAAAATTTCATAAGTTTCCTATCATATATAAGAAGTATGTTTGATAACGAGAAGACTCCTTTAATTAATTCAAACTTATACCAATAGAACAATAACAAGACTTGAGCTTTGTTTACAAATCAAAGAATTTCAAACTCTGTATCTTGCTTGCAAATTTTGAGAAAGAATTAACGAATACCCATATTCATCATTCTAGACATGAAAAATAGAAAAATAAAATATGAAAATTTGGAGCTCAAATCGCGTTTTAGACCCTTCAACTGAGAGGGTTTTCGTGAAAAGAAATCGTCATGGACCAGGTATTCACCGTTAAATTGTAAAATCAAGGCGTTGAAATTAAAGACACTAATTTGCAGTATTGATTGACAACCTTTCCGTGATAAAATCTTATCACATAAGAAAATTAACCAGCTCACCATGGACCAGAGGAACCAGTACAAGAAGAACAACCCAGATTTGATTCGTCATATTGAATGAATGAATGAATAAAGATAATCAATGAGGAATACAGATAAGGAGAGTACTTTTGTTATATCACAGGAGATGGTTATCTTTGTGACCAAGTTTCTAAGGACAATTACTAGTACATGTACTAATTTTAATACAGGATTGTATTATCATTTATAGTGCAAAGGTGTTTTTCAAATAAGAAGTTAAGGATGACGTTTACTCAGAATGAAAAAAAATTCCACTGATGATAATGAAAAACCAACTATTGTGTGTTATAGACCTTACATAGTAGTGTTATTCCTCACTTTCAAAAAAGTAGGTCAATGACCTACTTTTTGAGTTAATGGCCATTGAATATTTTTTGAAAATTGAAGAAAAATCCATAAAAATTGTACACAATGATTGAAATTTTCTTAATTATGAAAATAATACAAATTGCTTAACTCTTTCCGAAATGAAATAAAGTTTATGAATGACAGTGACATAAAATAGATACAAAGCTTGAAGTTTTCATTCATTATTTTAATAGATATTCTAGTCCGAATTTCCTCTATCAGTTTTTCAAATTACTGCCCTTTTTTGATTCAATATAACCAAAAACTGAATGATGATATTGCTAAAACATTTATAGTATTAAACTAAGTATATTGACCTTTTTCTGCTGGCATAAAATTTATATGAGGTCAATGATCAAAATTAGATCTTTTGTCATTTATCATTTTTAAGCATTTTTCAATATTTTTGAAGTGTGTGCCATACAATTATCTAAACGAAAAAGCAAGATAAAACCAACAGAAAATATGCAAAATAATGTTGACTAACAAATAAAATCTTAACTTTCAAAAATATTTCAGTGAAAAACAAAATCTGAAAAATTTAGTCCGAATTTCCTCTGTTTTGCTAAAAGTCAAACTCTGTCAGAGCCTAATTCCATAATTAAGTAAAAATATCGATTGTTATGTCAATGATAATTCATTTCATAAATACCTTTTGTATTTAAAACAAATTTTACTCATGAAATTGAACTTTTTAACAATCCGGATTTGAGAAATCAAACCCTGAGTAAACAACATCCTTAAGTTTTATAGAAAATTATTTTAATGGGACACATCTGTTTTAAAAACTTTTTTTTCTTATTATTGATTTTATGACATAAATGGGTATTTACATGTCCCGAGGATTCTATCTATTTCTTTCGGAAACTTATAGTTCATTCATAGCGCTATATATACAGCCAGACTGAAATCTACACGGCCCGTTTATTTATGGGTCAAAACCTACAGCAACCAAAGAAAAATCACGGACTGCAAAATAATCATGATGATGTCAGACTCAAATTCCCATTGGAGACGATTTGGCTGCTTCTTTTAGATAACGTACTGATGTAAATTAACATTAATTTAGTGAATTTTACTTACTTTTTTACATTCAATTTGTTAAAAAGAAAGATGTAAATAAAAACAATAAAATGCTTTCTTTGATAATTCATGCGGTTTATGAAGGTATCGATTATTGCAGAAAAAATAATTAATTTTTCTACAATGTCGCAATCTTCATATCCCCATTAATCACATTACGAATCATTTGATTGGTTGATTATTTCAAAACTCAGTAGCCTTCGTAAATCTAATTATACATGTATTTCAAGCAGTTTAATTTTACAGCAAGTGTGAATTCACATCAAAAATATAAGATTAGGGACCCCGTTAATACAATGCAGACAACAACGGGCACCGATTTCTTGTTTATTGATATGAACATTATGTACAATGTCTGCTATCTCATCGTCAACATGCAATGTCTCATCTTCTACCAATAATCTCTAAAAAGAAAAGACATACAATCGATAAGCCGTCGATTAAATTGTCCCCCATTCGTTGAGATTCGTTGCTTGGTGATCGAGGATACTAGTACAGAGCTTCTAATGTACCGATATTACTGAGGAAGAGATTTGTATATAAAGATGTAGGAAAATATTCTACATGTAACTTTATACCTAAAACAGTTTTCCCAGAACGCTATAAATATAGTTTATGACTAAAAATAATATTTAAAATTTTTAAGATCCAGTGGATAATTAAACAACATCTAGATATCTTTAATCTCACTAACACTCAATAATAGCATTGCCCAGACTGTTGGTTTGTCTGTCGGTACTTACGTAATTCTTCATTATTGCAGTCTTCGTCGATATGCCCATCGCCATCGGTATCTATAAGATCAACATACAAAATGTATCGTTATCAATCATCATTCACCAATTATAATTAGAAAATTCCTATCTTCACTCACAACCTGAATGATTTTCATCACTCATTATTTAATACATCATTTCTTCTTCACTCACAACCCATTACACAATATCAGGCAATAAGTGTTGAACAAAGCATGTATCAGGTATTTAGTGATGAAAATATTGTGTTTTGGGTTAGGAGTGATGAAAATATTGTGTAATGGGTTGTGAGTTTTTCAACACACATTACCTGATACTTCATATGTTTTCATCACCCTTCACCTAATATACCACATATCTGTTCATCATTCAATATTTGATAACTCATATTTTCATCACTCAGTTACATTACATTTATATTTTGTTATCACCCATCCCCATATATTTGATTTCATCACTCTTTACTAGATACATGTAAATTATTTTTATTCAAATCACTCAATGCCTGATACATCATATTTTCATCACTTGTAAACAGATATATCATTTTTTCATCATTCATTACCAAAAACAACATATTTCCATCACTCATTGACAGATATATACTTTTTTCATCATTCATCACCGAATTTACCAAATTTCATCCCCCCGTTTTACCTGTGCCGTCGCAGTTCTCTTCGTCCACACGGCCATCACAGTCATTGTCCACTTCATCGCCCCTGGTCATCGGGGGAGCGTCACACACTGGACCGGTGGTGGTAGGCATGGGTGTTGTAGGTGGGGGTGTGGTTGGCGGGGTTGTGGGTGGAGCGGTGACCTGGACATGCTAGAATCACATCAAATGGCCAATGAAACATGCTTTGGTGTATTACATTTTTGTAGCATACCAAATATCTCGATTTTTCGCGTCTAATAAAAATTGGCGAAATTGAGGAAAATCTGTAACATTTTCATTTGCGTCATCTTTTGCGATTTCAAAAACTTTCTTATAGGAAATCATTAAGGATATAATTTCAAATCAAAAAATTAGATCTCAGCGAAAAATACAGGATATACGGTATTTATAATTCATAAAGTGAATGAAAGCAATTGAAGTAAACGTCCTACACACCTGACGTTAAATTGTAAAACATGCCAGAAACATAATGTGTAGTTGATAGTCATATCAAACATAATGTGTAGTTGATAGAGTCATATAAAACATAATGTGTAGTTGATAGAGTCATATAAAACATAATGTGTAGTTGATAGAGTCATATAAAACATAATGTGTAGTTGATAGAGTCATATAAAACATAATGTGTAGTTGATAGAGTCATATAAAACATAATGTGTAGTTGATAGAGTCATATAAAACATAATGTGTAGTTGATAGAGTCATATAAAACATAATGTGTAGTTGATAGAGTCATATAAATCATAATGTGTAGTTGATAGAGTCATATAAAACATAATGTGTAGTTGATAGAGTCATATAAAACATAATGTTTAGTTGATAGAGTCATATAAATCATAATGTGTAGTTGATAGAGTCATATAAAACATAATGTGTAGTTGATAGAGTCATATAAAACATAATGTGTAGTTGATAGAGTCATATAAAACATAATGTGTAGTTGATAGAGTCATATAAATCATAATGTGTAGTTGATAGAGTCATATAAAACATAATGTGTAGTTGATAGAGTCATATAAATCATAATGTGTAGTTGATAGAGTCATATAAAACATAATGTGTAGTTGATAGAGTCATATAAAACATAATGTGTAGTTGATAGAGTCATATAAAACATAATGTGTAGTTGATAGAGTCATATAAAACATAATGTGTAGTTGATAGAGTCATATAAAACATAATGTGTAGTTGATAGAGTCATATAAAACATAATGTGTAGTTGATAGAGTCATATAAAACATAATGTGTAGTTGATAGAGTCATATAAAACATAATGTGTAGTTGATAGTCATATAAAACATAATGTGTAGTTGATAGAGTCATATAAAACATAATGTGTAGTGATAGAGTCATATAGAACATAATGTGTAGTTGATAGAGTCATATAAAACATACTGTGTAGTGATAGAGTCATATAGAACATAATGTGTAGTTGATAGAGTCATATAAAACATACTGTGTAGTTGATAGAGTCATATAAAACATAATGTGTAGTTGATAGAGTCATATAAAACATAATGTGTAGTTGATAGAGTCATATAAAACATAATGTGTAGTTGATAGAGTCATATAAAACATAATGTGTAGTTGATAGAGTCATATAAAACATAATGTGTAGTTGATATAGTCATATAAAACATAATGTGTAGTTGATAGAGTCATATAAAACATAATGTGTAGTTGATATAGTCATATAAAACATAATGTGTAATTGATATAGTCATATAAAACATAATGTGTAGTTGATAGAGTCATATAAAACATAATGTGTAGTTGATAGAGTCATATAATCAAGATCGCCCTGAGTTGAAAACATTACACAATTATTAAAAACAAATTATGTAAACGTTGGGTCTTACGGTGACTGGGTTGATTGGTTTAACAAGGAATCCAACAGGAAAGCCGTACGATTCTACGTGAGCCCTTCCAAACAGGATCCCCCCAATGGTCATGTTCGGATTTTTGTGGGATACCGTGTGGGTGCCCACTGTTATGTTCACGTAGCCTCCAACCAGGTGGGTGCCGGGGATATGGACGTAGTGTTGGTTATGAGGTAGATGGTGTCCGTCAAGGAGAAGACCTCCCTTGTGGCGACTGTCGACGATAAACATGAACTGGTTCTGGTACTGGCCCTTGGAGTACTCGGGGGTGGTGAACGTGTAGTCCGTGCCGTACTGCTCAATGGGAGGGACAGTGATCATTGAGGGGTCTATATTCTCGTGGGCCGAGGCCTGGGTCTGAGAGAACTGGAACACGGCGATTGGATCGCTGGCCTGAATGTGCGAGTACATGGAAGAACTGAACTTCTTCTGAACGTAGTCCCCTGCATGATGGATGGTGAAGTTTTGGTGGACGACGGTTCCGTTGACCTTACTTGTCACGGTGACCTTTGTATTGTCTTTACTAGCCACAAAACGGAAGATGTCGCCCACTGTTCTCTGAGGGACGGGCACCGTGGCGAAATTCTTGCCCCACGACTGTACAGGCATTAACATCTCTGTCAAATGGTCACGTGATCCGCCGGTGTTTCCAACAACTGCTTTCTTATTTCCGCTAATGACACCTACCGGGTAATTTGAAATCACGTGACTTCCTGTAAGATCCCCAACCGCACTTATTTGAAGAGCTTGGAACTTGTTCATTGTGACGTTTATCCAATCGTTTTTGTGGTAAACATGGTGTTTATAAGTCACCTCAATGCCGTCATGATTTGGAAGCTGAATGGAGACCTGTGTGTTGTCGTGTCCCGCAATGACTCCAAACACACAGTAGTAGTATGCGGGGGAGTAGGAGATGGTATAGTACTCCTTACCCAGGACGTTGGTGGGTAGAGCCAGGTACCCGTCATCAGATGCCGCCTCCCTGTTCACGCCGTAAACCACGATCTCGTCGCTGGCCGAGATCTTGATGACTTTATGTGTCAGCTGGGTGTGGTTCAACCGGAAATGGGGGTCAACCTCCACTTTATGGACGACACCCTTAGTGACCACGAAGGACTGGGAGATACTAGGGTGGGTAGAACCCGGAGAGGTAACATGAACGTGCACTGGCTTTGTACTGGCAGTGGTGATGAACAGCTCTGGGCTAATGTCTTGCGTAGGTTTATGGAAATTGTCCAGAAACGCTACCAGAAAGTTTGTCCCTCTGTTATCCAACGCACCTTAAAATGAAATGCTGAGCAATAATTTTTAAAGTTCATTAATATTCAAATAATAATAATTGAAAATAAAAAGATATAAGTTATTTACATTTCTTAAAAATAGTCAAAATTGTTTCTCACAATAAGCCAGGGGAAGAAAAAGTAGTCCTAACCAAAAACACGTCTTCATTTTGGAAAATAAGACGACGAGACAGGTAAATCAATGATAGGGTTGTGTAGATATAATGAAATATTAGAGCGCATAAGGCTGAGGAGCCTACGGCGTTCACCGTAGACAAATCGACGAATTGATATTCTAAAGTTAATAACTAAATGAGTATAGCTATTTATTACAATTAAATCATAAAATACTGATCATACAAAATGTAAAACAGACGTTAAAAACCTCCGAGCTACTTGGGTGACAAGCAGTGCGTCAGTTGGGATGTCCGGGTGAGCTAAAAATCTACCGTATGCTTATCTTGTCCATGCCAACCCCCACCTACTACTTCTTTGGATTATTCACATTTTTGAAAACTGGTTTTTCACCTTCAAGCACAGCATGATTACTAAATGACACTGTAAAAAAATTCTTTTAAAAGATATTTTTCTTTTCTTTTTAAAAATCGTACGTGGTAATATCAAACTTCCATACCTAGCAGAAAGACAGATTTTAACATACGTCTACTTTTAAAATACTTATTGGCTAATACCGGTACAGATGTTACGAAGGCGGATAAAACAAATCGAGTCAGACATCATATCGCTCTATTTGTTTTAAGTTTGATATTCGTCAACAAGAAACCGAATTGGAGTTGTCTTTCTTTTTTTTCCCATCGATTCTTATCATTCACAATTTAACCCAACGTGAGTTATCTCTCTTATGATGTACGGACAGGACAAAACCTGTGCAGAAATGTGTGCCGAGTTTCAATACAGTACGTACATTTTGTAGAACCGTTTGTTGCATACTTCTGCACCTTGTGTGTTAGTTATTGTTCTATGAAATATGTCGACATGCAAGATAAATATGTTGACATGCAAGATAGTTACGTTAACATGCATCACAGTTATGTTGACATGCAAGAAAATTGCGATCAAACATGAATTATGAAAAAATAAAAAATATCAAATATCTCCCGCATGTGACTTCCAACATGCTGCATTCTACTTATTCATGTCGACATGCAACTTATATATGTTGACATGCGAAAAAAGATTTGTTAACATCTAACTTAATTACCGGTATCTATATTGAAATGCATCTTATCTCTGTTGACATGCGAGATTAGTATGTTGACAAACAAGTTATTTATGTCAACATGCAAATTACTTATGTTGACTTGCAAGTATGTTAACATATTTATATCGCATGTCAACATAAAAAAGTAGCATCTAGCAAGTTGAAAGTCACATGTGGTCAACATTTGATTTTTTAATATTTAAAATGATCTTGATTTGATTGCTATTGTGGCATATTTCTACTCCCTACATGCAAGATAAATTATGTCAACTTGCAAGAAAAATTATACTGAAAAAGTTACTTTTTAAACATCGTTAAACCTGATGGCATGTTTAACTTCTGCGTAAATGATGTGTGTATTTGGGTTTTTAATGTTAAGTGTTCTTCTCAGAATATTATTAAATGCTCTCTTGACATGCGATTTGTTTGAAAACTTATATATTGTGCAAGTGGAATTTAAAAAATGCAAAGTGAATCAGAAATCTTAATTGGAACCAAGTTCATGGACCTGGGGGTGGGAAGGGGTTGGTGTTTCAAATATTTCTTAAATTTACGCAGTAAAATTACCGAAAGTATAATATTCTTCGGTCTCCCACCCCTAGGAAAGTTTTTAAGTCCGCGCATGGAGTTAAAGTTTTCATGTCCGTTAATGTACATACAGTTTATTGCGCGTTCGTAGCAATGGCTATAGAACAGATTTAGGGTGCATAAAACATCACGGATATGACCGTCTGTTGTGGATTACTCTGTCTTAGGTGTCTTAGTTGTTGAATAAATACCGTATACCGGATACATACAATTTGTAACTAAGACATTTAACACAAAGCAATGCAGTAATGATACCCGGCCCTGTCTTATAATTTCACGTTAAAATTCATTTTGGAAACTTGATCATGCCTTATTAGATAACAAAGTCAGAAATAGCCCTGTTTTAGGGTGACTAAAACAAACATATTAATTATCGGGTATATAGATCTTTTACTTGATAAACCAAAGATTTTCCGAGACAAATATAAGCTGGCATTATAATGAGTTCTGAACAGCCACAGATTGCGCCATGGAATGTACAGACAACAAAAGGAAGACAAAACTTTCGAATTCTATAAAAGAACAACCTTAAAATGACAATCGAAAGACAAAATAGGCTTCAGTTTTTGTCGGGAGTGAACTGGCGTTAGTCTGGTAAAGAAATGATGCTGTCCTGAGTAAACCCTTCCGCCCTTGCTTGACGGATGATTTGGACACGACTGTTATGAATGGAACAACGGATAAAAGCAACAGGTAACGTACCGTGTGTGGTATACAGGTATCATATATAACAGTTTAACAAGACACTGGCTTCCATCGGATGGTTAGTGCCAAAAATCACGAGGTTTTAAGTTGGGTTTTTTTTTTTAAGATTTTCCCATTCTTTAGATAATCAATAATATTCAAAGTTTTGTCTTTTCAAAATCGTTGCTCTGTAATCTAGCGAAATCTGTAAAAGCTCCTATTCCCAGGGAAAAACATGCTCGTCTGTAATTAAATTTACGATTATCGATATCCAATACACCAGACACTCCCCTGAAGAACTTTTTATTTGATTTCAAGAATGTTTGAAAATATCAAAGACATTGTTCCAAAGTCTAATTTGTCAGTTAGTCTAAAGATTATTATTTCACAACTAGAATCATTCAAATTACGTATATGGTTGTTTTGTACATGTAGTAAGAATATCTTGTATAACTTTTGTTTGAATATAATTATCATAAATTATCCATGAAATTGTAACTTAAATGCTGTAACTTTACATTGTTCCAGTCTCGTAATTTAGATGTTGTTTACGGGAGAGGTGGGGCGGGGTAAAGATTACCAGTGATATATTAATTGTCCTCGTGCATATGCAATCTCTTTTCTTTCTCGTATTTACTTAAATTCTATGGAATAGTAGGTACAAATTGTTTATTTTTAAAAATAAGTTTCCTCCAGTATCGATAATGATGCATGTAATTCACGTTTGCGGTACTTACTGTTTCCAAATAGCGATAGAAAAGGTTGGACCATGAAATTGATCGGAAGGACGAGCTTTCAGGGTTTCAAAACTCCGATAAACAAACAAATAGAATAATACCATGCACTCAATATGAAAGAAAATTGATGGTTCTGTCTCAACGGAACAAAAAGCATAGAATGCACTAATGACTGTTTTCACAAAGAGTAAAGTATATTCCATGTTTTTAAGCCTTTTCCAATCAATATGTTGACCGTGTTATAAGCCCCCGTTAGGATGAGCTTGTACAAATATTTGTCAAGTTCTTATCATCGTTTACTCTGTAATATCCCGACATTGATTGTAAACCCACCGCCTCTCTATACCGCAACAAACGCCAATACGTCATTACGCCAGTCCGCCAGGTGCTACCATAACAAATGGAGATGGCGCAAATACAACTCTGACTTTGTAAATATTGAGCCTTCAGTCTTCAATCCGGTACCATTACAAATGATAGTGCCACTTGATGTATAAGTGTATATTTCTACAGCTAATGAACCCGCCGTTGCCATATCGGGAGTGTACGTGGTGACATTATGGTTCTTTGATATTTATGTACATGGTACCACTATGATATTTTAGTATTAACGTACATAGTACCATCATGGTACATAAGTATTTACTTACGTGGTACCAAAATGGTACTTCAGTATTTACGTACATGGTGCCACCATGGTTCTTTATTATTTACGAACGTGGTGCCACTATAGTACTTTATCATTCAAGTACGTGGTACTACTGTTGTACTTTAATATTTACATACTTTAGAATTAACGTGAGTGGTTCCACAATGGTACTTTACTATTTACTTAGGTTGTACGATTATGGTACTTTAGTATTTACGTACGTGGTTCCACTATGGTACTTTATTATTTACGTAAGTGGTACCACTGTGGTACTTTAGTATTTACGTACGTGGTACCACTACGGTACTTTAATATTTACGTATGTGGTGCCACTATGGTATTTTATTATTTACGTACGTGGTACTACTGTGTTACTTTAATATTTACGTACGTGGTGCCACTGTGGTACTTTAATATTTACGTACGTGGTGTCACTATGGTACTTTAATAGTTACGTACGTGGTGTCACTATGTTACTTTAGTATTTACGTACGTGGTACTACTATGGTACTTTAGTATTTAAATGAGAGGTGCCACTGTGGTCCTTTATTATTAACGTACCTGGTGCTACTATAGTACCTTAGCATTTACATGAGTAGTGCCACTATGGTCATTTAGTATTTGCGTACGTGGTGTTACTATGATACTTTAGTATTTACGTACGTGGTGCCACTATGGTATTTTATTATTTACGTACGTGGTGCCACTATGGTATTTTATTATTTACGTACGTGGTGCCACTATGGTATTTTATTATTTACGTACGTGGTGCCACTATGGTCCTTTAGTATTTACGTACGTGGTGCCACTATGATATGGTATTACTGTATGGTATTTACTGTTGTATATACCGCCTGTACTCTAAATGCTGTAGTATTCGTTGTTGGTGTATCTTGCGTTGACAGAGTAATGTAAAATAGGCCGTTTGGTTTGCAATCGTGTCATGGTTTTGACATCACTGGTGTTATTTTTCGTAAAAAAAGTTCAATGGCATATGGTGCTAGCCATCGAGTTGTTGATTGTATGAAGCATCAAATTTAAGCTCTTTTTCTATTTGAAACACAATCTACTTCTTTTACATTTGTACGTTCTCTTTTGAAGTTTTCAGTTGGGCCGGACCTTTTGGTTTTTCTTTTGAAAATGTCTTAGATCTTATTAGGGCGGGGTTCAAGTCATCTTAAGTCTCTCTGATTTCTAAATATACATCGTGGCAGGCAATTTACATTTTATGACACCTGTAGACAATTCAAAATTGCCATTTCAGATGTTTAAATTACAAAGTTTACGAAAATGCTTACAACAATTCTTTCAAATAATAATGTTTGCCAAGAAGTCCCCCCGTGATTTGACAGTTAATGAGGATGGTTTCATAACATACGGGTCTTTCTCCCGCCCGGAGCAGAAGACAATCAGACGGTTGCTTGTTTATGAAGGTGCACTCGATGACATAGATTGCAACAATCGTAACAATTTATCGGGGAATGAAAGTTTCACTTTTTGAGGCCCGTACTATCAGTTGGTTGTTAATTATGAGATCGAAGCGGGGGTAAAAACTTTTCCAATTTTTCTAACCGAGGCAGTGGCCGCTAGACTCTTTAATCTTGATAGTGCTTGTTGCCTGACTAGCAACTCTCCCCTCTCCATGCGGCCGTCCCTCTCTTACTGTGTAACGTTGGTGCGAAGCGAGCAATAGTGGAGTAATTTATTTGTAACGTGATTCAATCTCCGGTAAACACTGCCTGTTTAATTTGCCAGAGTCTCATTTAAAGAGTGTCAGCAACATGAACTTTACATAAGAACCGACATTATAGAAGACTTATCAAAGAAGAATAAAAAGGGTTTAAAAATCTGTCTGTGTCAACTCGAGCTTCTGTTAAAACTAGGATTGCTCAATTGGACGAGAAAGGATTCAGATTTTAATATGCAGGCTTTAAATGAATTCTCAGAGGATTTTTTATAATCGTTTATGAAAAGATAAGACAATCAATGAGAGGGCACCTAGTCAGGGATTGGGTAAAAAAGGACAGTTTCTGGTCAACGAAGAGATCAGTCTGTCAGTCAGCGCCGGGCGCAGTGCACGAAACTTATGATACACACTGCTAATTAGTACGGCAGAAACATGAGGGAACGGAACTTATTCATGTGCTCCTTCCAGGAACTCTCACTTCCGGATATCACTCCGACACGGGGACCGGAAGCGAGGTAATGTTATCTTAATTACCCAAATTGGATAACCCTTTACATAATAATTTATTTATGCTGACTTATTCTTCGTGAGTCTGAAGTGTGTTTGAAAAATATACTTTTTATAATGAGAAAGGTCTTGGTGAGATTGAAGCGGATGTCATCAAATTAATATAACAAAGACGTCACAGATATTGCTAACATTCTACTGCAACTCTCAAATTCTTGATTCAATTCACAATACTTATATTTTTTATTGCAAAGTATCTATGATTTATTTAATTATAAGGAATTTTTGTTCTTAACATAAGTAAATTTTGAATATTAAAGTGGAAATGTTTCACTGAAAACTGGATACTCGCAGTCAAAACGCTATGTTAAGGGTTTCATCTGCAGTTTTATTCAGAGCCAGAGAAAAAATGCATTAAGTTGTATTGAATAAATTGGTTTTGATTTTATTCATTTGTCAAACAGCTGCATTGTAATGGTACAAGAATTCCATACAACACAGAATATTCCAAAAATTGATATAGATTTGTGTTGTGTGAAATCATCGACCTAGGAAGTTAAATTGACTCATTTACATGGTTCTCCAATATACCCTATAATTAATAAATATCGCAGTGATTCAAGGAGGCCATTTACCTGCAAAGAAATGTTTATTTAATTTTCTGTACCTGTTCAGAACACGGAAAGGGTTTTTGTGCGGGCACTTTATCGCTTTAAAGTTGTCACAAAGCAATGTACTTCTGTTTTTACAACTGCATTGGGACATTTTACTTTCAGAGCCGCATTTTATATAATAGTTATCTTTATTTCATTATCGCAAGAGTGCAAAATGGTTTACTAAGCAAACCTGCCTTTCTTTGTCATAACGGTTTTATTGGTCTTCTGTCCGCCTGACTGTTTTTCTTTAATTTGGCCACCTTGTCGTTCCTTGTCGGTGTCACTCTGTCTTCATTTCTATCTAAGTTTTACACGGTTTGTGAGAAATTTATAAATAACCTACGGTGGTATACAGTTCAGTAACTGTATCCATTTGACCTGACTGAAATAGGTCCACTTATCCTTGTCACAGAATACTTACTAATATACTTATTAGTACTTTATTTGAATGAGAGTAAAAAAAATGGCTTAAATAAACAAGCAATGATGTAATTTTTTGCTCATATCAGAATTTTTTTTTTTATATTTCATATTTTTTCATATCAAAAAATAAATTTTCTGAAATCATTAAATCTATATTGATATCAAGAATTAATTATTAATTAAAAGAATATTCAACAAAACATATTATTGATATCAATTTTTTTTTCGATATCAGAAAATATCTCAATATATTTAAAAACGGCGAATTGCATTAGTCCTTCTTTGCCTGACAGACTTAAATATCGTAATCTCTACTAGAATATGATTTTCCCTATTTCTTCCTCCTTTAAAACCACCATATTAGTTTAGTACGTTCGAGTTTCACTGTCTGGCTTTCGGAAGAAAAAAATTTTGTGGCCCCCTTACCACTTCAAACATATACTAAATCGCCTTTTGTAGACTCTAACAACCCACAACAGTTCCTGTAAACAGTCAGTCACAACACACAAAAAATATCTTATTCTGTCGAGGACTTAATATATTTAACGTTTTGTACGAATTTCTAATAACATCAAGGCTAAACAAATTGTCTTACATCTTTAAAACAAGACTATTTTACTTTTCAACCATATAATTCCATTTAGACTTATTCCTGCCAAAATGGTTTATAGAATTATATTGCGTCACTTTATCTATGACGTCATTTTTTGTGGACTTTTGCACGTATGGTCCAGAATGAGATTTCCATCATCCAGGCTGTGCCAAACATGAGCAGACGACATCTTTAAGCCGCTCTGATTGATCATTGGTTTGTGGAAATATTTTATCACATCTGATTTAGGCATATATTTTTTTTCTAATCCAGTAATTTTGACTGGGTTTGCATCGTTCTCACTATCTCATTTATTTTACTGCGGAGTTAACCAAATGCTTACATATGTATATTTGTGTGTTTGTGTCTATAACCCTGCAGTTTAGGAATAATCAATGCACCCTGTACCACACTCATCAAATAGGCTAATTTCGGTAATTATACAGTTTGTTGATGCTTAAATGGCATATGTTAGTATAGAAAAGACCAAAATACTTCCTTTCAATTTCCAATTAGAGGAAGTGCACGAAATTTTGGAAAAAAAAATAGAAATTTTCTTTTCTTCTTATGAGTTTTGTGTTTATTAACCGGTCGCATTATATGGATTTAAGGAGAGCTTTCAATTTTCTGTTTCAAGTTCTGCCGAATGTTTCAAGGTATGACCCCCGCACAGAAAATAACGAACTGATAACTCCGAGGAAACCAATTTTCCATTCAACATGCCATTCATTTTACCCAAACTATAAACAGGATTATTATTCTGTTTTGTTCGTTTTTGACAATGTATTGATCAGTTTCTCAAGAGCTTTAAAGTTATGCATATGGTAAGGCGGATAATTCCACATAATGTTTTGAAATCCGCAGTCACAATCGCGATGCTAACCACATCTGTCTGATTTTGGTATTTTGATGAACTTCATCATTCCAGCATTTTTTATATTTTCAATATCACATCTATATGTCAGGTGGTGTCATTAATCTAAATATTTGCTTTTTAAATGCCATTTTTATTGAAATTGAAAAAAATAGGGACCGCGTGTATTCTTGTTATGAAATATTAGACCTGGACTGTGTAGGTTGTCTTTACTTTCGCTGAATAAGGCAGTATACAAAAGACGCTCTATCCCGACACGAGTGTTCAGTCCAAAGCATCCAATGATCCGGAGAGGAACTCTTTGATAATCTCTCAGAATAAGATTAATGCCGATATCCTTTAATACGGGACAGCGATTCGGTAGCTGTATAAAATTTCAACTCTGGATGGTTGGTATTGTTGGAACAGTAGACAAATCAAAAGGAGAACTCAGGCGGGGAGTGTTTGATTATAAGACCGGTCTGTCGGATGTAGAACCATAGAATATGCAGTAATCCAACGCGCCCGTAGTGGCTAAAGTCAAACATGGAATAGTCGCAATAGACGTTACTTACGGAGAACAGTCCGTTCAGGTTGTTTACTCAGCAGCTGCCATTGCCTACTCATAAGGGGTCGGTTTTCTGAGTTTCTTTGTGTTTCTGTGAGTTCGACTCTCGAAGTTAATCTATATCTATATTTACAAACTTTTTAACTGTTGAACTATTAACACACACAGGATTAAGTATTTGTGGATCCTCGTTATAGAAGCTATACTGTGTGAAGACATGATAAAGCGAAAGGAAAACAATCCTGGAGTTGGTGTTAAGGACAATGGGCGACGATCAGAAATGACCGACTACAATAGCAGTAGCTTGTCATGTGTTTATAATTACCTGTAAACTCTTTAAACATACACAAAACATTGCTTCTGGAGATTATCAATAGTTTTATATTTGTTTATGCGGAAAATGTCAAGAAGAACTGGATTTCAAAGAGAAATATCCGCGAGTTCACTTTGACTTTTCGCTAATTTAATTGTTCATTTCCTCGCAATGACGGATAAAGTACAGCATAGTGCCATAAATGAGTCAACTTTTTTAATGGCTGCCATTGTTTTTAAATAAAGTCAGCTTACCTGAATTCGCTGCCAGTCCTCCAAATGAACTCTAATCACTCTAATATTTTGTAATGTCGCCTTTCTGAATCAGTACTTCTCTACATCTTCTTGGTAGACTTGTGTACAATTTTTGAATGTAAAATAATGGAATTTCTTTCCAAGCCTTAGTTAACTGTGTTTTTAGGTCATTTACATTTCGGATCAGGTAAAGTCTATTTTTTATTTTGTTTTTCATTAATAGCCAAACATTTTCGATTGGACTCAGGTCAGGAGATTGGGGAGGCCAGCTTATCTGTGGTATTCTGTTCTGATGTTTCCAATTTTCAGATTCATTGGACCGATGACATGGGGCATTGTCATCTTGAAAGTACCATGTATTGTTGCCAAAATGTTTGACAACAACCTGCCAAATATTGTCATCAAGTGTTTGAATATATTTCTGAGAGTTCATATTTCCATTTACAAATGCTAAACTTCCTACCCCATAGTATGTTATACATCCCCATACCATTATTTTGATAGTAGCAGACGACATTGGTGCAAAATGGCCCAAACACTCGGGTCTCCATTTTTCCGACGACTTTCTCCAGACTTTAAACTTTCCGTCAGGTTTAATAACAACCATCATTTCATCTGTAAACATCACCTTCTTCCACTGGTTATTAACAGTCCAGTGCAACTTTCCTCGGCACCAAGCTATGCGTTTCTTTTTGTTTACGTTCCGAATTCCAATGGACTTCCTCGAAGATCTCCTTGTATATCCCAGTGAGTGGAGTGTTCTTTGTACTGTGCGACGAGAAACTTTAATAGGTGTACTGTTATTAAAATCAGCAGTAATATCTTTCAAAGTTGTCCTACGAGCATTTTTTACTAGCCTGGAAAGTGTTCGTTCTCCTCTGACAGTTACGAATCTCGGTCTTCCCTTTCGCGGCCTGTTTTCTACATTTCCACGTTCCCTCCAACGCTTTAAAAACTTAGAAATTGTAGACTTGTTTATGTTTAAACTTTCAGATATTTCTGACGCCCTGTGTCCACTTTCTATAAGTTGTATGATCACTTTTTTAGTGTCGTCTGACATTTCATTACCGTGTTTTGCCATTTTGTAAACAAGCGGGAAGTGTAATAATAAAATTGAATTCGATACGGAAAATTCCGGAAATAAAAGTTCGTAAGTGTTACTCCCCTTAGATCATAAAAAAGATAAGTGTGACATCGTTTTATTGTCTAAAATGTAACTTCGAAGTTCTGAGGCGACGCTAATTATTGCGCGCCATTAAAAAAGTTGACTCATTTATGGCACTATGCTGTAGACACTGCTTAACGTGACAGAGATGTACCTTGCCCAATGTGGACAGCACCCCCGCCAGGTGGACATCCCTGACAAGCGGGACCTGAAGATGGTCAGTGGATACGACCTCCTGGACAAACTGTCCCGGCGCCGGATGTACGCCCGCTCCAACGTCCGGGAAAAGTCTTCCCTGTCCGACCACTGCGACCAGCAGGACATCATCATCAGTCTGGACGGCGTGGGGATAGAGGTGGAGGGCCTCGGGTAAGTGACACCCCATCAGTGAACTAATTAAGGTGATCTGGATTTTAATTGTCCTGTAGAGATCTCATCTTATGAATTCTTCGCTTCTGAAATCCAAGGCGTTCTACCTTTTGAAATCACATGTTTTATTTTCTTCCATAGAATTTGGAGTGAGCTTTTTGTACATGATTTTATGATATGGTAATCCATGTTAAGATATGCTAACTAGGCGCTTGCACTCGCATTGAGGTGTATGCTATGGACGATAAGACATTTGAATGTCATTGTCTAAGATTAGGTACTTTTCCTTTGGTCCCTATTTGCAGTGGTTGGGCAGCTTAATGCCAATATATGTACAGACCATCAACAGCCCTAGTGTCATATACCTGCATAAATCCAAAGGTAACTCAGCGCCTCATTTTGAGCCTTTATCTTGTTCCAACTACACCTGCCCGTCAGATCCCGCTGAGAAATCGCAACTACATGTAAAATCGATCAGGGGTTTTGTTTTTGTTTTATGAGCCAAAATGAAGTTCCTCATATTTCAACGCCCTGGTTTCTGTTTTTGACACCATGCTGTGACATACGTTAGCAATGTTTGAGTGTTCACAACGATGCAAATGATGGAATCTGAATAGCTATACATCGACATAGAAAGTTTTGAGTGATTCTAAGGGGTCGTTAAGTTTATATGAACTTCTTTTTTTTTTTTACATACATGTTTATTTCCTTCAAGTTATGAGGACAAACATGTATAATGAATTAAGTAAAACCAATTTTCAAACTGTTCACAATACATGCATATTGTACATTAAATATTCTTCAATTAATAATTGTTGATACTTAATGGACATGTACAATTGGTATAAATTAACGATAAAAGTTGAAGTTTAGCACCAAATGAAAAATTTATTAGTAAATTAATTAATGCATAAAAGACCCTTGTATCTACAAAGTTGTTCGTGTATCCCAAAGTATTTACAGATACATTGAATAAATATTTATTTTGTTCAGTTAACAAACGAATTCTTGGAGAGACAGAGGGTTGCCGATCATTATATTTGAGTAACATTTATTTGATAAAAGGTCGCGGTACTTTTCTAGTCTATGCCTAATTCTTATCGACTCAATCAATCCAGGTCAGTGTCAGAGGTCGCCGACCCACGGTCCGCCTTGGCAGGAACTCTCGGCGCGGCGTGCGTTTTCCCGGACTAAATTTGTCCGTCAGATTTTAAAATCAGATCAATTTTTTTCAAATAAGTCAGCGTAAGGTATGGTGAAGGATTTTAGTAAACGTGAATGGATTGGATATTGATTCCCTGAATATCTTGTAGATAAATTGCTCGTTGATTTGATTTATTCATATAAAATGATGTATGATTCCATAAAAGACTAAAACGAAATCTGCTGTCAGATGGGGAACTAGTTACAACAGCAAAAGAAAGGAAGTTGGTATATCAGTCTGAATCAGGTGTCTGGAATATTCGTGAATGTATTCACAGTTTGAGCGCGCAGTATCTCGTCTTTGTCAACACATCTCCTGTATGAATATTTTTCAATCATGTGACGTCATTGCATGCTTTTTGCATGGGGTTCTTTCCAATTTTTCTATGGATTCCAATTTCATATTTATGACTTTTGATCGGAGAAGATATGCGTATGAAGTATCTTTTAAATTCATTTTATCATTTGAAAAAACCGAGTCAAATCTTTTAAGGTTGAAATCTCAAAAGCATTATACATATTAAATTCCTTACAAACCTTAGTTTTACATTCAGACTTAAAAAGTCTACTCAGCGCTGCAGGAGTAACTCACGTACGACAATTACACAAGTTGAGAAACCAATTCCGCTCTCTAAAGGCAATTCTTATCTATCGTTTAGTTCATTAATAAAACGCTGTTGTACGAAATGAAAATCCAATATGTAGATTTAACGGATAATGGTGATGGTATGAGTGTGATAGCCGTAAAATTGCTGCCGTTTTCATACATAATTCTATAAAAGCGCAATTCTCACCTTTCCGCTTATTCAAAGCATGTTTAAGAATTCATAATTCTTTAATTGAATCCTTGTCATAAAAAGGAATGAAATGGGTGTTTAAATGATATTTAATATAAAATGAATGTTTTTCTATTGGATACCAAAACAGATTGAATTCAAGTTCCATAAAAATCAAGGGAGATAGATCAAGTATTTGTTGAGGCGAAGAGTGAGAATTGTGACATCTTTGAAGAAGACAGTAAATAAGAGAAGTTAATTTTGTGTAACATTCTAGACATCCGGTAATGGTCCAGTTATCTTCAATCGATAAGTCGTGTTTGAACTTTAATTTGAGTATTTGTAGTTGAAGAGCAGTCGTTTACAATTTGAAGAGGTTCGTAATCTTTGTGTGTTATTTACATTTGACAAATCGATACCATGGGATGATCCTGGCTGTTGTAGTACTGATGTGGTCTGTCAGTAAGTGGCCCCCTGCCTCAGGTAAGTACAGGTGTGTTCACTCTAATCACATACCTGGCTGATGTCACGGCAATCATTTCTACATCTGTTTATGCTAGTCTCTGTATTGTTCAGTGGTTCTGGGTTTTAGTACTTTACCATACAAAAGGTAAGATATGGATTAAAAACTTTTTATGTCACTCTTTAAATTGGGACTGTGTTTTTAAAAAGTAACAAACATCTTGTAATTTTGTTAAAAGTCGGATCGCATGCCTTCTCTAATTACATGTATATTTGTCTTCATTTTGAACTTAAATACCCTTATTTTTTCATGGCATGTAAATGAAATTTTGTGTCTATAACTTAACGTAATGTTGTTTGCTGCTTTTCTACTTAAAGATATTTCTTGACCTCCTTCATCAAACAAATATCATTGAATTGCTTATTTTATATAAGCCGTATTATCATGGAAGCCTTGTACACTGTAACTTACGAAGCATTCATCTGTTTTCAGATTTGAATTACATGAGTTAATTAAATATCAAAGTTTGACATCTGAATAAACTCTAGTGTCTGCCAATTTGTTATGCAACTGTTGGTATCGAATTTAAAAGTTCTAAATGGTGTATTTGAACACCAAATCCCTTTTAGAATACTGAAGTCTTTGAATTGAACCAGCTGGACTAAATTGTCATGTGTAAATTACACCAGAGGATTATTGGCCCGCCTTCTGTAGCCGTGTCCCTTGTACCCCTGTCATTTGATGTCGCTTGGATTCCTATTTGAGGTCTGAGTTGGCCCACTTCTCTCCCCCCAAAGGAGGTTCTAGATCGTAGAGGTTAAGGACTGGATTTTTTCTTACATAACAGAATCTATGGATTGGCTCTGTATAAAAGGTGCCACCCCAGCAAGATGTCGGGTTTGTACACTAAAATCAAATAAAAATTCCTCCATGCCATTTCTTTTAATTTCCCTGAAAAGTGTCTTATTTATGATATAAAGATACCTGGTAATGGTGGGATAATATGAGTTTTAGAGATCCCATGGGATCCTCGCTGATTGTTGGGGGATTCTGCCGGGCTTAGGTCCATTGAAGTCTCCCTACTCCTCCAATCGCTGTCACTCGGTTCTAATCGAGATATCAGTAGTTTAAATAACACCCAAAATATTTATCAAATATACAAAGTCCTTTAAATTTTTCCTCTTCACACATCAGAGTTGTTTTGACATATGATTTAATACCTTTGTGAATGTTGTCCTTTCCTGTATTGAGTACGATATTGAATTGTGAGGACCCGTGTCTCTCAATTAAGTCTATTTACATGGGTCTTTCTCCACTGTGAGATCCTGTGATTTAGTTTGTGTCTCTCTACTTCGCCGTGTGGAGGGTCCTTCAAGAGAACATGTCAGAGGAGCGTAAAGTTTTGGACCTGTTTCCAGTGTCCCTGTCCATGGAGGACAAGATGTTACTGATGCGGTAAGCTATCTCGGCGCGGATCCATTTTTTCGAGAGAGGTTTTTTGTTTATTTAAGGAAGGGGGGTTAAGGCCAATTTTTGTACCATACCATATAATTTTGTACCATACCATATGATTTGATAATTCTGAATGCTCCTGGGATACGGAATCCTAAACCTCGGCCCGTTTATCCAGACATGCTCTCGCTCGCTCTCCTAGTTAGATCACCAGTTTTATGCGGTTATGTTTTTAGATACAGTATAATTTTAAAAACCGACGGACATTGACGTTTCAGTTTACTTTGTACTCACGTGCAAATGATCCTACAATTCTTATAATTTTTATCCATTGGATTTTAAAAGCTGTAAATAAAGGGAATTAAACGTTTTGGAATATTAAAAATATTCCAACTTGATTGCTTTATGTATGCGTATTATGTGGTTCAATTCGCGATACGATAATTCATTTTCAATAAAAAGAAAAGTTTTGAATACTGCATAACAATTAAATTCTTTGACCCACTTCCGGTGTGCAGAGCGCAGTTTGGTTAAATTTATTGAACATTCAAGGATTTTCAGATAAGTGGTGCTTGCTGCGTTGCAGTCCTTAATGATGCAAAAATCTACTCGCAGTGTTGACTATTATAAATTACTGCTTGGAACTTGTCACAAATATCGTTTGAGAGCTGAAAGTAGAAAGAAATGTAAATATGAACAGACCAGAGAACTTTAATTAAGCTCTCGAATACACGTTACTGCATCTGCTATAGAATTCCCATTCTGCGAGATATGAATGTGTCGTCAATTGCTTTTATTTCCTTAACATCCAGTGACTGTTCGAGCTGAAGGATCCCGGTATAATTCGGTCGTAGATTCGAGTGAACCGTTATAACTAACGACCATCAACTGCTAGATAGAAACCGACCAGGTCTTTGGTTAAAAACGACTGCTGCAACAAGGATTAGAACAGTTCACTGGATCTGAAAGCATGCTGTAATAACTGAATGGTAGTTTAGAACGTTTCTATGGTCCTGTCGTGGAGCTGTTGGATATTTGGAATGTCCGGTTTTATATTGCTCACCTGTCGCAGTAATTAAACTTTGACTGCCAAGGAAACCGTGCTGAGTATGTGTAATTAAGTGGCAATAGGAAATAAAGGAGCGGTCGAACCAAGAAAAAACCTTTTAACCTCTCATACAGAATAAACATTAAATACTTCATTTCAATATCTGTGATCGATCTAGATGTATGCAAGTGTTTTCATTTTCTTTTTCCCCTGTTGTCTAAACATTTAAAGTTAGAAGTGTTTCTGGAGCAGATACTCGGGCGAGATTTATGTGCCGCTCCGTAGGACTCGGATTATAATGAACCTTTTTTGTGTTACCTTTATTGTTCTACCGAATTCTGGAGATTCAATTTAGAGTAAACCTTCAATTCTCAGAGGTCCTAAGTTTCTTGATTTTCTAGCAGGAACATGAGAAATAGAGAATGTTTCCGGTTTTCATCGGAATCGGATTTTCACCTGCCCAGGTTTGTGGCATATATTGAATTATATAAATGTTTTGTCCTGTGGTAATTTTCAGTATGTCTTAAGTATGTAATTGTATTGAACACGACCTTGCAATTTCTGTATTGATTTCTCTGTTTTGTCTCTTGTGTTTGACAAATGGTTGAGTCCGTTGAAGATGTTTCTCTTACAAGACGGGCCCGTTTATCAAACAAATGGTCGGAACAGGACTGAAGTGGTTGTTGTAGTAAAAGTTTGAAATCCAGCTAGAGAACACACATTCTCTGAATCATGACATACCTGTACATACCTGTACATTCGTATATCTTTTGTGTGGGGATTTTATGTTAGATTTTCCTCTGAATTTTAACTTTTGGTAGGTGTTTAAAATTTCCATTTTTAGCTTTAATCTTGCGGGAAGTATTGATTTTACTTTAAACCTTCATTATTGATAAACAAAAAAAACTTATTCATTTTTGTTCTTCTTGTTGGGCAATGGATCTTTACAAGAATGTAAAGTGCGCCAAAATGTCTGTCAAATTTTGACATCTCTGTAATAGACCGCTAAAAACGTTTGGGGCTTGATGGAACTCACTGGCATGGTTTTACTTTTATCTGGACTAATATTACAGTTGTTGTTACAGACCGATGGAACACAGTAGCATGTACAGACTATGGACCATACCTATGTCATTATTATCTTTTTAGCAGAACAACAGTATTATGGGGGACTGTAGCTGTAAACTAATAGAACATACTCGCATGAGGGGGCTATGGAATGTACTAATGTCATCTTTGTGGTTGTAAACTTGATGTAGAATGATGGGACGCACTAGTATGGGCGGATAATAGACTATACTAGTATCAATTCTCTTTGTTGTTGTAGGCTGATAAAACGAACCAGAATAGGCAAACTGCACAGTTACACTGTAATATATTTTTAAAATCATGATATAATTTTTCTTTTGTTGTTGTAGACTGATGGAGCGAACCAGCATGGACCATCGGCGCTCCCGGACCATGCCCAGCTGGTTCGAGGATAACAGGTCGTCTTACCAGCACCACGCGGACTATCTAAAGAAGCTCTCCACTCTACGGGAGGAACTTATTCTACAGGAACAAAACCACCTAGCCAACGCACTAGACAGGTTGCGCATGCGTCAGTATGGTAAAGACAATGCGCTTGCGCGGAGTAGGCCGAAGGAGTACCCGCCGGACACCCGTCGATCTCTTGTGACCACCATTGAACATTTCCAGAAAATGAGACCAAAGAAATCTCCTCCACATATATCCCCGCTAGAGGGAAAACAGATCCTAGAACCACAAACTTACAAACCGTCCAGAAGTCCACAGCTTTCAGACAAGGCTATGGCGTCCCAGCGACTGCTGGATGACAATATACGATCAAATCTCCAGAGGATACCGCAAACAATCGCCCAGCCGACATCGAGTATCCCTAACATAGGACGCAAGTCAATCTCAAAGAGCAAAGAACTGGTGTTGGATGGTTCCCCGATCCACAAACGGCGACCCGCGCCGTCACGAGAGGGCAGAGATCAACCGGAAGTCAATCCATTCAAGGCCGTTTACAAGGGTAATAACGGAGCGCGTCTACGGCGACTAGTGAGACCAGACTCTGATGAGCTGGACTTGCGTGCTCACGCAATTAAGTTTGAAAGTTTAAGTGATAAAGACAGAATAAATTTGGACAAACTGAAGGAGTTATACTGCATATACTATCTTCCCACGAATACACCTACAAACGCTTCAGACGACGAGGATTCGTTCGATTTACCGGAGGACAGACTGGGGCAGGAACCCGTCAGCTTTCAGCACGACAAAAAGAAACGTTTGACTCTGTTAGAGGGTAAAGCCAGATTATCCCATCCTGAGGGAGGAGGGGACATGTCTCCGCGGAAACATCCGGTAGAACAAAACAGTAATAGATTTTCGGACGACCTGACGTTAAACGGTCAGGGATTCCGAGACCATGACGTCACGCCGCCGGCGGAGGGAGAGGGGTTTTCTATATATGGCGATACAATATCTCATCCCCAGAGGAAACAAATCGTCGTAGACATGCCATCCATTGTTTTTAATAATGCTACGCCGGTGCATGACGAGTCCGAGGTTTTGGAGCGGAAGCGGCGATCCGTGCTCCGTAAGACGTTCAAACAGAACGAGATCCGACAGCGAGAACTACGCAATCTCATCGATGACGTACGAGAATTGAACAAGCGCAGTGACGAACTCAATGAGTCGATTAAGTCCGCATCGGACTAAAACTAAGTGAAATTGGCTGGACTATGTTTTCCAATATGCCAGACACATCACGTTACAAAATAACTATGTTTAGCAATGCCATGCTTCATCTAGTCATTCCAAAGTTGCATTACATTTATTTATTTATGATTTTTGTACATTCATATGAAAAATGAATTTCCTGACTTTTAATTCCGTAATAAAATGCTTAGAATACTTGTAGAGTATCAAAAAACAAAACTTTTCAACAGGAAAAAGAGGATAGGTAAAAAACAGTCCAGAATAAAACAGAGCAAGGATTGCATACAGATTTGTAAGGCTTGGAAGGCAAAAAACCCAGAGGCGAGAAATTTGATAATTATAATTAACCATCAGCAACAAAAAGGAGAATGCTTTCAATAGTTAAGCTTTTGTTATTTATATAATCATACTAAACGATTTCAGTATATGATATATAATGTTGAGAACAACTATATACTGTATGTAAAACAATGACTCGGTTTAGATCTATTACTTTACACGTCGTTCGACTGAAGAGAAAAACCTGATGTTGGCGACAGTCTTTAATGGGTATTTCTTATGAATATAGGGAATACAACTAGAAATGCAACGTCATTGCAGCGAAGAGCATAAAACTACCGCAATACCGAACCTGACACAACAATGAAAGTCTGGTAAATTAAACCTTCATCAGAAAATGAAAGCTTCGGGACTTTCACCTTTAGGAACATCTTTATAAACCTTTGAATAAAGTCAGTGAGGCCAGCCATTATCCCGCATTAAGAGCTTGATATAATCAGTTTAAATCCCAGCTATCAATTCCAATATAACAGGATAATTATACTAAGAGTCTTCTTATATCTAGCAATATATAAACATACATTGAACAATGTAACAGAGAACTCCATCTTCCGGCCTTCATATTTTATTTCTCCCCTGACAGAAGAGAACCAAGAGGCGTAAGCCAGTCACAAGGGAGTTCTTTTGTATACTTACTACCATTGATGCAAATTGTGATAATCATTTATTAATCAAACAGTTTAACACAAATTTTGTTTTAAAACAGAATATTAAATTGACATTGAACTGTGCTCGCGGTTCTAAGACGGGATTTGTTTTGGCGGAGGACAAATATGGGAGTCTTACCGTACTTATATGAAACATGAACGGTACAAAGTTTGATCATGAAAGTATCCTTTTTTTTCCTTTTTTACAAAAAGCAATCGATCATTATTTACGGGTCAAACGGCTAGGGTGAACTGAACCTGCTAACAGATGCACCCCCTCCCTTTACTCATTCGTAAAATCGTTTAAGGAACGGTATCTTCATAGTAAAAATAAAAATAAATAGAATCGGTGATGACACTTTTTGGGATCTTTTAAAAGTTTATTTTAAAGTCACGTTTTCTGTCATTGGCAAATTTCAACAATTCAAAACTAGACAAGATTGAAACCTCATCATATAAGTGTAGATCAAATGAAGAACAATTATAAGGCTCGAGGCATGATACGGAGTCTACATCAGCTAAGCACTTGCAAAAGTGTAGCCCTGTTCCAAATCGTTTTTTTTTTCAGGAATAGTCCGACAGGGCTACATCATTGCAGCCAGGCTGTCGCTATTTGTACAAAGCTCAGTCTTTACACTTATTTTACAAACGATAGCTAAAACATTATAAAATTGCGTACCTTGAGTGGCTATGAAATGTGACAGACATTGCCTGTAACATAGATTTAGGAATAAAGAGTTCAAAAACTGTCCAATACTCCTATGACAGTTAACCCCCCCCCCTTCCCCGGCCAATGAACACTGTACTTTAAAGTTCCCAAAGGTGGCGCTAAAATGGAATGTGGAATTTACAACTGTCGAATACATAGACATGCAAGCGGACATACAGGCCAAAACATTCATCTTCAAATCGGGAGCATGAAAAGAAATCATTTGGGTCATAGTAGATGCCATCTTACCAATTCTACCAGATCAGTCATTTTAAGTCCAACGCATAAAATTGAAGAACTAAAGAAAAACAAACTTTCATAAGAAACATAAAAATTTATTCCTTGTTTATTTGAACTGACAACAGACAAAATCAAAGATGACGCTTGTGTAGTTCATAGACGTACATGAATATGTTCGGAGGAAAACAACCTTGTACGGTACAATGTAAAAAATTACATCATTGACTTACTTAATTTATTACAACCAATTGTGAAAGATTAAGTACATGCAGTCACTTCTTAATGAATGATGTTAATACCTCATCTACTGTGAGAACACCACATGTATGCCGTTACCAACCTTTGCCCGCCAAGGAACAACCAACTACTATTCTTTACAAATGGTGAGAACTGGTTTGTCTTCCTTGGCTTGCAGAGACGACATTGAAGTTCAAACACAATTAATACTGCTCTGTCTACACAGAAATTGGACAATGAGTGTATAAAAATATTTGGATCTACTTGGTGGGAACCAATCAAATTATAACGGTTAAATTCTGGTGTCTGTGAGTGAAAAACAATGAACAACACCATGTGTTAGAACTTGAGCTTTCCTTGTTTTTGTACATCACGTTATGAATAAATGTTTAAGTAACAGTATATAAATTACTTGTACATGAGGTTAACGAGGTTGAAGATATCTAACTATTCAAAAATAGGTGGTAGGCACTTGGCTAGAGTCTACAGGATAGTCAAATACAGTCTACAGATCTATAGCACTAATGTAGCAGGTGTCTACATGGGACTTCATACAGATTTAATATCAGTGAAATGGTTCGTGTACACATTCGTAACATTCAGTCCTAGCACCCAAAATTCACATCACAAACAACATCTCGCATCTCTCTCAGATTCAACCTCTCACATCTTACAGATCGGTAAATACTCCCACGCCTCAGTAAAACCATGAATGACCAATGTCTACAACTTTAAATACTGACAAGAATTAAGGCAGCATTTATACAGGTGTGCCATTACAATACAATCTAATTCAAGCTAGATGTTTTGCATCACCTCATCTCAAACTCATGAAACATCACATCCAATTTCAAGATCAAAATGGGATCTTCTAAACATGCCAATTCCAATTTTTATACATGTATTAATATATGCTTTTTAACTTATATGTTGTTAAACTTTATAATAATTGCAGTAACATATTACCTGTTTATTTACAACCTAATGAAAGAAAACCCAAGATTACAAATGCCCAATGGATCAGAATTCTCCTTCTCCTTGGATGGTAGTTTTTGATGGATGGTAGTTTTTTTCAGGTGGAAGTCCATGACCATAGAACAATTTACAGATCCATAATTTATAAACAAACAATCATCATTTCATAGGGAGAAATTTCACATTCCTGAGTTGGATGTTTTTCAATGAATGAGGGCTGAGAGGATTCCAGACATCTAACTTCAAGTGGATTGATTACAATAAATAAAACATCAACATTTTTTAATGAGATTCTTGAAATCCACTCACTGACAACTGTTTGTTTCCATGGTAATGTTAACATTTGTGTCAATACATTTTCAAAAAGTAAAAATATTCAATAAAAAGGTTTTTTAGTATATGTACAATATATTTACTGCTGTATGATAATATATACCAAAAGCATTCTGATGAAATTTCAATGTAAACAATCTTCGTGAAAGCTACTATATTAAATACATAATGTTTGGAAGATTACTTACAGTTTCAGCACAACGTTTGATAACTCTACATAAAGACAGAATATTGGTGATCCATGGTACATGTGTAAATTGGACTAGGTTTTTGTACACTGGTAGATGTACCATGCTCTCATCCTGAACATACAACAATGATAATGACAAAATATTCCTGAATAACAATAACAATGGCAGCATGCAAGTACATGACTTTACAGTTAATTACATCCTTCTAAAGCAACGTTTTCTGGAATGTAAACATAAGATTTCATTTAACTGTTCTTGGTCCAGTAAATGAAGGACTGACGGTCAGGCTTACCGCCTATACAAGACACGATTTGCTACTCTGGGAGTATAACAAAACTTTTGGATGAAATCCCTCCTTTTACAAAACAGCTGATAACCAAAAATTACCAAAAAAATGAGCAGTTTTTTTAAAAAAGCCCAGACTCATATAAACTCTCTCTTAAACTTTACAGAACCCTAAAAAATTAACAAGATATTACATATATCTGTAATAACAGCTGGCTTTTTGTCAGCTGACCAATAAATCTTTGTTTATCTCAGACGGGGAACTGGTAAGCCAGAGTTTGGCCGGCAGCCAATCACAATGTCACAATCCCTCTAGGCGTGGTCCTCAGCATTTGTTGGTGTCCTTGACCTTTTTGCACTGAGGTTGGTTGAGCAGCTGGTTGAGTGTCTTTTTGATTCGGAGGATGGTGAGACGAGCTTTGGGGTTACACGTCCAACACTCCTGGATAACTTTGCTCATCAGCAGCAATATCTGAGGACAAACAAACAGAACCACTAGAAAACATCATGATCTGTTAGATACCCATAGTTTAACAGTTTCAAGTAACAATAAATAATTAAGAGAACCGAAATAGAGATTTCTGATGAAATCTGGGTGTTATATTATGAGAAATTGCAAAATGCAACAGATGCGTTGAGCAGCATGGGTAATAGAAGGGTGCTAACTCTTACAGGGTCTGCAGACCATCGGTTGGGAATGGCCGGTCGTTGTTGGTCAATAACGACAACTTTCTTCATGTCATCAAAGGATGGATCCGACGGAACCACATCCCAGAAAGGCGGCTTATAATCATCTACCATGCCTGAAAAAGGATAGTATAAAAATTCAATTACAGAACATGTGTACCTCAAATTAAGTTAACACAGAAACTCTGTTGGTGAATAAGCATGACCCTACTGATGATGTTAATGTCTCATTGCTTAATGAATCAAATTTTAAATAAATGTGTACAATCTAAAATTGTTCTTATTTTTAGGGTTTCAACATAATATAGAGTAAACGTTCACACCCTCACATCAAATAAGAAATTGACAAAAAATACTGCATACTGTACCTTTTAAAAGGTGCACACATAAAGATATTGATATAAAAATGTTCAAAAGAATGATGCGCAGATTCTACCAAACTTGTAACAAAGCAAAAAGAAAATTCTTAACTACGTAGTGCTTACTGTCACTTTCTGTGACATTCTTTATTCTAATTCAGACAGATGAAAATGATAACAAATTTTGAAGGTATTCCCATAAAACATGTCCATGCATTATTCATAATTTAAAAAAAAATAGACAAACTTAAATAACAATGACAACAGTTTACATATCTTCGTTGAATATGTAGTACCTCTTTCTGACAATGACACACCTGTGTGTGTATTAATAAATATGGAATTCTTTTCAAGGTAACTGGGGAAGAGGACAAAAATAAGCCATGCCTAATCTCTGATCATAATTCTCTTTGAAATAAAATTACATGTATGATGTAGATCAAAATAGAGACATCTTGCTCTGGTGACAGTCTTTTAAAGTGGTATATTTAAAACAAAGCCCTTTTTACCTTCCGCCACACATCTCCTTGCAATCTCCCACATCACCAAACCAAAGGCGTACACATCCACCTGCTTGAATGCCTCAAAGTACTCGGGATTCAGGGTCTCGTCCAACAGTTCTGGTGCCATGTAGCGCTTGGTTCCCACCTTGTTGTTACGACCCAGGTCTATCTTATTGTTCTCCTGGGTGTGTGTCACAGCCAGCCCCAGGTCCCCTATACAGCAGGTCCCATTGCCCTTCACTAAAATGTTCTTTGACTTGATGTCACGGTGAGCGATGGCCGGTTTCCCATGATTTCCCACTATTTCGGTGTGAAGGTGAACGATCCCCGCCGCAGCCGAGTGACACAGACGTAACATTTCTTCGTGGTCCAGTGTGGTGGACTGGAGGTAGTCGTACAAGGAACCATTCTCGTGGTAATGCATGATCAGCCACAGCTGGGTACAAGAGTTACGGCTGGTCATATCTGAGGCGTAATATCCCAGAATTCCCTCATGTCTGAGCAGACATGTGTTGTAAATCTCTGTTTCTCTGAGCCAGCTCGCCTCGTCTCGAGATGAGAAGATTTTGACAGCCAAGTTCTCATCGTGGTACCTCCCACGCCACACCGATCCATAACGCCCCTTCCCTGGTCAACAGAAACAGAAAATTACTAAATACATCATCAGCAAGACCTCTCTTATCTAAAATACTTAGGCATTTGACATTCAGTCTCTTGTCAGCTGAGATGACAGTGACCTCCATTCTTAACTATGTACGTTTACAGAAATTTTTACTTATCTGTTAGAATACTTTTTAAAAATGTTGTCGCTTTATTTTTTTCACATTTCACTCACCTATACACTCTATAAGGGAGATACTTCTAGCGACTGTCGCCTGGACAAGGAAAGGTAACCCCGACCCACTTCCTGACGTACAGGACTCATCTATCAGCTCCTGACAGAAAAAAACAATGTGTAGGTACAGAATACATCTAACAGTGATTTAGGGATACTATGCCAACTAAGCCAACTGAATAAATCTTTGGTTCATCTGGCCACAAAAAATCAAACTATAACGAAGCAGTCAGGTATTTTATTTTTGCACATGGGTATATCTCAATTTTCAAATCTAACTTAAATTTTAGTTGTTCCCCTTTTCAAAATGGTATAAAATGCTGCTGCATTTCATCCAAAGCAGCTGAGCAGGAGATACTTAACATTTATTTAAATATGTTTGGCCCTACTGCCAATTCTGTCCCTCTTACCTGCAGTGTGCTATCCCCGACCTGAGTGACCCTGATTCCTCCGTACTCCTGGGGTAGGAGTTCCTCTCTCACCCTCAGGTTCTCCTGACTCTCGGGGCGCTGTTTTTGGAGATGTCTGAATACAAAGAATACGATAACGACAGCGATGATCAGCACACCAATGGGAACCAGTACAGCCATCACCATGTACATGTTGATCGGCAACTCTTCTTCCACTGTCAAATCAAAACTTGGACTTAAAATAAACTATCAGTGTTGGAAGATTAGTAATACTTTTTAATCTAAATTGTTTCATATATCACAAGTTTCAAAAACACATATCAGAATTTATTTGAATATTTGTATTGTACAATATACAATAATTCATTGACAAGCACTTTCATATTAGAGGGTGATTTCCTTAGTATATATTTAAAATGTCTTCATTTAAACGATAAAAACCAAAACAAAAAACAAAATTTAAAGAACAACTTGGAAGTACTGACTATTTTTTATTTTTTTTTCATAAACATGCATAGGAAACATTTTAATTAACAAAAATCAAATCTACATGGTCTTTCTCAATAACCAGTGGTTGTACCACCTTTACAGTATAATTTTAAAAAAAAAGTTTAGATATGATCAAAAGTAAACATTTTAAATTCCTATTAAAAATATACCAGTACATGTGTATTTCAAAATATATTGATTTTTATTGGCCATTTTCCAACTATATTCTACTTATTTTTATATAAAAGATGAAATAAAAAGACAATTTGAAAACTGTTCTTACAAATTTATGTAATTTTTAGAAGATGCTTATCTCACTTCATTACCCCTTTACCCAAATACATACATACACTTTTATCAAAATCTTATGTCTATTTGGCAAAAATGAGCAAGGTCTTCCATTTTAAATGGCTGAATTTTGACAGTACAAAATGTACTTGTTTACCTTTGGTGGCCTTCAGTTCAGGGTCATTGTCAAAGTTACAGAACTGATGGGAGCAGCATCTGATCGCGAGGTCGGGGCCCCGAGTCCACACGTTGTCCCGCTTGCCCTGACAGTTCATCAGGTGCTTCTTGTTGTCATAGCCACAGCCTTTCCGTACAAACACACCTGTGTCGGTCCGCTCTATCACGGAAAAACACTGCACAGAAAATAAAAAAGCTTTATACATCACTGATGATTTAAGGTTTTATCAGCCTCTGAAACTCTCTCTCTCTCTCTCTCTCTCTCTCTCTCTCTCTCTCTCTCTCTCTCTCTCTCTCTCTCTCTCTCTCTCTCTCTCAATCACTTTCCAACAAATCTATCACAGGAATATGGAGTAAAATTTTTATCCCCCCCCCTTCCATTCTTTTATTACCAATATCAGCTTCTTACCTACCTGGTAATATAATTGAAGATTGATTTACAGAAATTTTCTCTACCCTATATGAACATATGAACTTTTTTTGCAGATGACAACCTAAGACACCTTCAGTATCAGTCATTCTTCTCCCCAGTCTGTACCTACTACCCCCAGTACCCTGTCTCCCCAGTCTGTACCTCCCCCCAGTACCCCTGGTTTTGGCAGCTAACAAGCAAGACACCGTAAGTATGATATCACTCATTCTGCTCCCCCCCCCCCCCAAGTCTGTACCCACCCACCCCTTTCAAGATAATGGCCAGTACTTACCCCAACCCCCCTGGTGGTGTTGCAGTAGTTCTGACCCTCCAGGCAGTTGAAGTCTGGGAGACAGGCACACTGGTACTCGTCCGTCTCCTCAATACTCATGGTGAAGTTCCTGTCCAAACCGAGAGGGGAGATCCCTGCAAATAAAAATAGAACAGACTTGTGAAAATGGGCATCCACCAAATAATTCATTCACACTGAATCAGAGCCTTTGGACTTTGGACTCTTAGGACAGTTCAACTAAAGCAATTACATCTAAAAAAAAATAAATAAAATCAAACACATAAATTGATATATCTAATTAAAGGCAGGAGGTAAAACCTTGACCGTGTCACTGTATTATCACGATCCTCGTTGTTTTTATAGAACATTGTTTTCTGCATTCAGTCTGCATGGCTTTGAATGTGTTAAACCACTGAAAACCAAAATCGTGTTTCATTCTGTTGTCCTTACAATATCACAAACATATCTACACTATATTATAAGTACCGATATATTCATATCAATACAAAGACTTGCAAAAACCCTCTGAAAATCTACACCTAAATGTTCACATCTAATTTTTGTGAAAAAACAAAACAAAAAATTCCTATGAAAAATCTTTGACTTCAACCAAGAATCTCTTTTTTTTTAACTGAATTGATATGGGCATTATAGTGCTATAAAATACACTTATCAAATGTCCATTGTGCTTATAACCACATTTGTATTCCACTCAAGTTTAATTTACTGTAACAAACACCTGCAAAACAAAAATGTATGGGATAAATGCACCACATGTGAACATAATACACAGCTTTTTGTTTCCGATTTATATTTTTCCAACAAGTTGACTGAGTTACAAATATCTGCTCAGCTTCTAGCCAAAAAACCTGACTGTCAAATCTATGAGCCCTGTTACCTTAAGCTTGAAGTGAAAACCTCTCCCACACCTGCTTAACTTGTCCCTCCATGGCCTATCATAAAAAAACTTTACAGAGCCCAGCAATTTTAAAAATGCCCAATTTTCTCTGAGTGCTTTGGATTACAAGACAGGGGGAGTCGCAAAGTCCAGGTTGAATACCGGGGAGTTTGAGCCAACCCCCCAGTGTATGTTACACATAATGCAAGACTTCATCACAAAATCTATTGAAATATCCACGTTACCTTTTAATCCTACAAATTTATTCATTAAAAGGTTAGACGCAGTGTATATGCAGTGCAGTGAGTGATGGATTTCTTCAGCTATTGTGTAAGACCCCCTAGAGGAGCGAGTCGTTTTTTACGTGGAGTGGATTATAAGCAATAAAACAGGAAGTGACACTCACACAATGGTCTGCACGGAGGAACCACTTGTGTGGAGACAGACTGGCGTGGTCCCTCCCCAATTTATCTATCAGTACCACAAAGCAGAGACTTCACTGTCGCCCTTATCAGCCTAGCGTCCCTGCACCCTTCACCGTCAAAACCTGTTCTTCATCAGCCTCATTAATTAGGTGTTTCAAGTCTACAAGCTATCTCGATTTTTTTTCCTGAGTAGAGACCTTTGCGTGTTTTCTCTTATTTAAATAACCGTGTACATTTCCACTCAAACAATTTAAAATACCCTTCTACATTAATTCAATTTACTCAGCGACTTAAACTCAAATGGTCACTCAAGGGATAAATTGTATATCTAACCTTCAAGAAGCAGAAAACCCAAAATATCTTCAACCACACCAATCAAAGAATGCTGCGACAATCCTAGGCAATCAGATCCATCCTGGCCTTATCTGAGGAATAATAATTTCCTCCTTCAAACTGAAAAAACTTATTACATTTGATGCGGAAGGATAAAAGATTTTTTTTTTGTTAATTTAGCTCTGTTCTGATAGGTTGATCACCAACATCCCCGCATGGCATCAGCATAACAAGAGTTGTGACATTGCGTCCGTGGACGAAATATTGTGACAACTTTGACAGGAAAACTGTCAGCAGATCCTAGCAAAGCCGACTGCATCCCAGCTGCTCTATCGGTTCTTCCAATATTACCTGCTCCAATATAACCCCTGCCAGTACAGTCTGTGGGTGGTAGAATTCAGTACAATGATTTACCAAACAATGTCAGGCATGGTACCATGTACTCAGTCTCAGATGCAACGAACCAATGATTCACGATTATCAAAGCCCTTTATCTCGGAGTCTTTCAAACTGTAACAATGGAAGCCTTAAAGTTTCTGGTTTTCTTGATAAAAAATGTCTTTCTTACTGAAGACAAACCTTACCAACTACAGGTACCCTCTGTACTGTCTCTCTACAATCCGTGTACTATTCCCTAACTCTATAACAATCAGTATTTACCGTTACAATTTTCATGATAGCATATTCTTCCTAAGGATTTTTTTATAAGAATAAAAAAATGAAATTTCTTCCTTACCTACAGCAGTAACAGTCTGACTGAGACAGCCACAACCCAAAACAGCTCACCAAAAACCCGGTAATAAAATATTAATTTGGCAGTTGTTTGTGCTGCACACATATCTTGTTACACTTTGTGAGTGATCCCAATTACGATCCCAATTACATGTGATTTAAATACTGAATACTCCATTCTTTCACCTTCTTGTTTCTGACTATGTGGCAAAAATAACAAGTCGGGAGTGAATTAGCCCACGGACGTGCCAGATCATACATGAAGACGGGACTATGGGCTTCTCTAATTTGAATTGACCTGGGTGAAAATAAATTTATAAATCAGATACAATGGCCGAGTTCTATGAGCGAGTCCACACCTGGGTATTAAAGAGAAAGGTAAACACTTGACGATCATTGTGCAGCTCTGGAGCTTTATTCCGAGGATCCCTCGGTTCCTGTCGAAGAGCCTATTTGAATCATCAGTCGTGAAACACATAATAGATTTTCTTTTCAGCGACTAAATCGTCAAAAGAAATGTTTAAGGGATGATAAATGTAGATTAATTAAACCGTCCCCAAAGTCTGGCAACAGGGCATGAGAAAAAAGTCAAGGCGATCAAAATGCGAAAAAAATAACACATGTTAAGCAACCTCAAGCAATCCTGAAATTCCAATATCTTATTGATTTTTGAAAGCATGAAAGTAAAAACATGACAAAGGTCCTTTTGTGTATGGTCCATACCAGGATATGTAGAAAAGGTTTCAGACTTAAAATACAAAGTTCAAGTTGTAGTGTTCAAACAGAAATCCAACCTTTAAAAGCTTGGACCCAAGTGTCAACACAGTATTTAAACAGTCAAAAATCAGTTCCATACATTTATACATTTTAAGCTATTTTTGAGAAATGGATAATACCAATGTACTGTGGAACATTTTGCTTTTGAAATTCTTGCTTTTGGGTTCTCTGCACATATACATCTGCACATATACAGACATTAAAAAACACACATGTAGTTTTTGATGTGCAGATCGAACTCTGACTATAACTATTTTCAATTTAAGATTAATACATGTATTCCTGATCAAACAAGAAACTGTATAATATTGATCGAGGCTCTTAATTAAAACTATAAGAAAATTAATTTATAGAAATGGAACGCAGATGTCTTTCCAGAAGTAGAGCTATTAAAACATATTAAATAAAATTTTGAGGAAAAAAAATTATGGATTTACAGAAAAGTTCAAGGAAGTTTGTTTTAAATTTCTGAAAGCTTAATTTGTAAAATATTAACCCCTACACTAGTACTTCACAAGTTCTATCAATTTGATTTTTTATTCTTTGATTCAAGGACTCGAAGGAACGATTTAGTTTTCAATCACTTTGCATGGACAACAAAATTAGGTTTCTGAAATTCATGAGAAAAAAACTCTGCTTGGCATAGATTCAAGCTTGCTTTGGGGAAACTCAATTATAATATTGTCAACTTTATCAGGAATTGGTTAAATTGTTTCTAATGTAGTAATTGATATTGAAAAATGATAGCAATACAAGTTCTGGGTGATGTGCAATATGCACTCCTATATCGTGTACACATCAGCGTGTTACCGAATAGCAGGTGCCCGTGTGTCTAGGCTGTCTCCACGTACAGAACTCATCTGTTGTCAACAATTCTACTACACAGTGGAAAGTTATTAAACAATAAAATAATACATATATCACAGTGACTTTATTTATCAGAGAATTTAAAACACTCGGCAAATGATTCACATATATACTATATAATATAGGCCTACTTGAACATCAGCGCTAGACATTGAGTCGCCAATTGTTATTGATTCTAAATATATAAAATGTTCAGAGAAAACGGAATATCAAAGTCTGTTACTTACTCTCATATCACATAAATTTTCTATTTCTACCTCATGGTTATAGGTAAAGGAAACAGGACTTACCCAAACCCGGTTTTGTTATTGTGTACACTAGCAGAAAAATTCGCAGCATTTCTCCGCCATGACAGTTCATATTTGACCGGAGGTAAGAGTTCAAAGGTAAAACTTATTTCCCGCGATATTTCAAATAGGTTATTCTCATGGCTCTTTATTTATTTTAACGTTCATGTGTAAAAATAACAGAGCTTACATTTACAAAATTATGAAGTAAATGTCAGCAAAGTACAAAATAATTTTCTCACTTAGCTTTTTTTCCCTTCTACATTTTTTCACTTATTTTATAGATACATGTAATCATTACGTTTCTTTAAAAAGGTGAACAAAATGTGGAAAAAAATGATATGTGTTTGTATTTTGATTATGATATACTCTCATCCACATTGAAATCCAAAGCATTCCATCATAAGACACTTCCCCGTAGACTGTGGAGTGAGGATATATATAAAACAAGAATTAATGTCACTGAAATTTTACACATCAACTACATGTACTTCAAGATGTTCCAATAATATCATTAGGCCTACATTTACTTAAACTACGTGTATGTTTGAAAGCATACAGTCCATTTATCTTTACGAGAGAGAGAGAGAGAGAGAGAGAGAGAGAGAGAGAGAGAGAGAGAGAAAGGCATATGAACTTCAATCAAACCAAAACATTTCATGGAAAATTAATTTATTTTCAACAAACATCTTGTGCATCACAATTAAAATGGTTATGGTCATTACAGTAAATATTTTAAAAAATAATTTAACTGCTCATTTTTTTATAACACAAACCTCGGGCTGGCATTTAAGGGGTTAACACATTAAGACAGTATGATTGCTGACAAAATATCAACAGCTGCTGGGGCAACTCACAATGGTGTATATAATACATAAATACATGTACATGTAATTCACAAAATAGAGCAAGTATGCTTGGAAGATAAACAATAGTTTAAAACAGATCAAGTGTAAAGACTGAACCTTTAAGATTTCGATACATTCATATTTTACATCTGCAGAGTGACTGTTAAAATAAATTGAGTCATTTGAAAGTTTAAATCATGTATATATTGAATACTACTAAAATATGGTAAATAATATTCATTCTGGGTGATACATGATCTGTTCTCTCCAGAATGATAGTGAGATTTAAAAAATCAAATAAGATTGCACTGTAGATCATAAAACATCTCATGTATTTATTAAAGGTCCAAATAACACGTGTTCGTGTTTATTTACACCTGTAATCTATTGGTTAGTTGTTGGTCACCTTGTCAGGTGACATTTAAATATTCATTGCACGGGTTTTAACTGACCGTTGTTAGCGCGGAAAGTTATATAGCCATTCGAAGGCTCTTTTCAGTGCAGATAACTTAATTCCCACCCACCCGCCCTTGCTTTTGACGTTTATTTTGGAATATTAATTATGTTAAAATATTGTTCTATTTTGTAGAAATGAAGATAAAGAAGAAAACCATGTATTTAGATTTGTGTAATAAGTAAACTGCACTTCAGAGCGCTTCACATCCTAATATACGTGTTTGTGTTTTATTTTATAAATTATTTATGTTCGTTTGAGTGGAACGAATAAGAACATAAATGACAGTAAAATTGTGTACTAATTCAAAACATCCATTTTCTGACACGGAACAATTCACTGAGTGGGGATAATACAGACCTGTTTTTCCTTTTAATACATGGCTAATATATGCTAAAAGTACAGAAAATACAGCATGTGAAATTCTGTTCTGTGAGAAACTACCATACAAAAGAAGTTTCTTTATGACAACAAAGCCAAAATTACAATACAGTCTAACTTCGTTCTTAAAAAATAGGTGGTTGGGACTTAAATATAACTTCGACATATCTATTGTATTCGAGATATCGGTGTTCGAGATATCGAAGTTCAACTGTACTTTAGGGAAGTAATTATTATATTGTAATATTAAAGAAAATATTCCAAAAAAATTATCTTACAGACAATGCAATAGAGTTAATGCCCAAATATTCACATCCATGAGACTGAATCAAAAGAACACAAGGTGCCATTGTTTTGTCAGATCACAATATAATCCCATTCCTTTTTAATATAGCATGATTATAATCAATGAAATATAATAGCTTTAAAAAAAATCTAATTCTATTCTCCTCAATTACAGAGACAACAATTGTTTATAAAAATAAGCACCGCATAAGTAAGGGAATCTTATCACAAAACAGGTCAAGCTGCTGTATCAGCTCTACAGTAAAATGGAAATTGTTTAACAATAAAACCAGTGAATTAATGTCATAATACCATAAAACACATCAGGGTACTCTTGAGTTCATACCAAAATCCATTAGTTTCCAATATGAAATCAACCAAATACTATTTTAAATATCAAAATGATACATTATTTCATTGCTTGTCTTAAGAGGTGTTCCAAATGAGAGCAATAATCATGTAATCAATATGAATTGAGATTTATGTAATAAGTAATTAAAAAAACATCCATGATTGTAATTTGTCCCACTGTTTTTTTGTTTTGTTCCACTGCATTTCTTTACAAAACAGAATTTTCATGTGGATTCCATCAATGCTTCACAATTTGTTACAAAAAATTACAGCAATGCCCAGTTATGTTGAAAGTTGAAGAATTTGTCGTATTTTGTCCACACAGATGTCCGAGGCCAGTCGTGCCTCCCTGCTTGCCGTGGAGAAGTTCAGGAAGCCATGGGGAAGATCATCCACTGGGTGGAGCTCCACCTGGTTACCAAGGCTACGCAACCTCCGGGCAAACATCACAGAATCATCCAGCAGGGGGTCAAGGTGACAAGCCTAGAATAGAAAAAATAAACATTTTTTAAAAGGTCTAATAAAAATATTATAACCACCTTTCCTAGGCCTAGGACAAAGAAAACAAAAAGCTAAAAATTCACTCTACAAACAGATGTATAACCCTGTTCCTCCTTTTCATAATTTCTTATTTAATGAACATGCAAAGTTTCTACCTACCACTAGTTTAATGGGAGGAAGGCACTTCAACATTTCATCAGGGGCCAGGTAGGGAGACATGTAGGGGTTCTTTACAATGGGAAGTTTACGGAACATTTGGAGTGGACTAAACTTCCGGTGACTTTCCTTAGTGTACTGTGGAGTAAATTTTCCTGAGAAGCCATATCTGAGAGTATCGCTGATCTCTGGGCAAGATGGACTGTGTCTGATTGGTCGACTAGCATGGTTTGCCGTCGACTTTGTCGGGTCCTGGCCATGGTTCACTGATCCATCCTGTGTCAGCAGGTGCTTGGTGTCAGACATGTTTGACCTGGTCAGAGAGCCTGCCACGCTGTCCATCACAGAGAGGTTCTGATCAGTTTGAGATTGGTGTACTTGTCCATCAGATATAGACACACGCAGTCTACAGCCATTCATCTTAACCTCCTCTTGTGGTGGTTCAACAACCTCCTCTGGTTTTACAATATCATAATCCTCTTCTTCCTCAGAACTCAGGAGAAGAACTTCCTCTGAGTTGTCGGGGGTGAGTTCCTCCATTTCTCCCATGGATTCTGAGGGGTGCTGGACTCGCTTTAGAACTGTGATGTCATCGTCCGAGTCAGCACAGATTCCCTCCAACACTGATGACTGCTGACTAGAAATATCCAGCTCTTCCATCGTGTCCAGAGACTCAATTGAGTGACAGCGTTTGGACACTCCAGAAATATCCGGCTCATCTAAATTGTCTAGCGATTCTATCGAATGGCAGCTGCTGGTCATGGAGGAGAAATTGTCCCCCTTGACTCCATTTTTGATCTTGTAGTTAAAGATGTCATCTTCATGAAGTGCTTCCTCTGCCTCAATGACTTCAAATGGCTCATCCTCAATGGAATTCTCAAACTTCTGAGATATCCCTGCATACGCTAAAAGAAGGCAACAATGGATTATACAGTATTCATTTTACATTGACATTTCTTTAGCTGTGTTATTACAATGACGAAATTACAATCTATAATATATATATCTTACATTACCAAGAATATAAAACTTGCACAGAAGTGTTACATAATCAGTACTAAACATTGTGAATGAAGATAAATCTTCACTGACTTGCACATGTACATGAAAGTGCCTCCGATAATCATGCATATTTTTTTCTCAAATAATGTTCATTTTAATGTAATCTGACGTTAGGTTTATGTAATAAAAGTTATTGATGATAAAAAGTGTAACATACCTGGTATGTTTTGGGACACCCTGTACATACCAAGGAATCAGAACTCACCTGCCAGGCACCGCATCATGATCCCCACAGGAAGCAGGGGGTCCATCAGAGCCAGGATACGTGCAGGGGAGGGGGTGTACCTCACCAAGACCACAGGGTAGGCAGCCATGATCCCATCCGGGATCTGGATCCCAAAGGAGGCAGCCCTCATGGCCGTGGAGATCATCAAATTCCCTCCAGCACTGTCTCCAGCCAGGCACAGGGTCTCCCCAGTCCATCCTATAAAAGCATGTAAAATGGAAACAGCGTATTTGATAAATAAGCATGTAAAATATCGTGTAAACGAGGAAAGTACGTCAATATTGAATGAATTAGATCTTGCCAAGATTCTGTCCGTCCATCCCAGACCTAGAAACATGCAGACATTGCTGGCATGTAAAATATAGAAAGTAACAAACAAAGCTAATAAATGAGTTTCAGCTGTTTATCCTACATCTCGGGTCAAAATCTTCAGCATTACCTCAGTATTATATAACCATAAATCAAAGTGTTGAAAGTACTGGAAAGTAAGTTTCATCATTAAAGAACAAGGTAGGATAAGAGCCAAGAACAAGGTAAGGTAAGGGCCAAATTTGGCCCCTTATTCAAATGTATTTATATCTATATTGTGGGTACCACTGAATTCAAACTTGCTTTCCTAGAAAAAATATGTTTTAACTTAAGCTTAATGTTTATGTTGCTCTGCAACACAAAACACTTAGCAACCATTTTGTCTGAATTTATAGTGTTATAGCTATATAAGTTACTCTCCAAGTTGTTTTTTTTTGCAAGAGTAACACAATTTTTAAGAAAAGGAAATAATTCAAATAGTTAACTGCCAATTAGTCGAATTCCCATTGGCAATGATAATATAAATTCAATGTAGAATATACTTTAGTAACATTTGATTTCCCTAGCAACACACAACAATTTGATCCAACAAATAAAGCTTAATCAATTATGACAATTATATGCACAATTTTAAAAACAACAAAGTGAATTGTTTTATTCAGGAAAATATTTGCATTCTAAAGATTTTTCTGAAATTTACATACAAAAATTGACTTATCATGGAGATAGCTCCCCCCCCCCTTTCATGGGACCATGTAAAAAATTGATATAAAAATAAGGAAATAATCAGTGAAATTGAAGTTAAAGGGGCATGGTCACGATTTTGGTCAAATTATATTTTTCTGTTTTAATTATTTATAATGCTTTAGGAATGCATTTCTAATGATCAAATGAAATTTGGGTGCCAGTCGATGAGTTTTAAGCAAGATACAGGGCTCACAATTCTTCGTCATGTAAACGAGGCTCGTGCCCTGTTTTTGTTAACATAGGTTCAATATACTAGTAAAAATCTTTTACAAGCTGAATTGTCTATCTTCTTATTCATTTCAAGCAAAATTAACAGTTCCTAACGTTTACCACATTCATTTTAGGTATAAAAGTGGAATTTTCCCTTCAACATTAAAAATGTAAACAAAAGCTTTGTTTACATAGCAAAGAAGTGTAAGCTCTGTAACTCGCATTTAACTCAACAAATGACACTCAAATTTTGGTTGCCTATTAAAAATGTCTTACTAAAGCATTGTAAACATTAAAATCGAAAAAATAACTTTTGACCAAATCATGACCATGCCCCTTTAAAGGTATATTCTACTACATGTACTACTTCATGTAATAATGGATTACTAACAGGACAATATCAGTGTGACTTTTTGGGTCTGATACATAATGCTTCAAAAGCAAATACATTGGAAGCTAATAATGAGCACTAAGGTTTCTTGATACATAGGTAAAGGTCAAGGTCATTTGACTAAGGACAAGCAGAGCAAGGCGTTCAACTACTGTATACGAACTTTTTGGAATATATTTTAAGTAGCTAGGAGACATGTTTTGTTTCATATCATAGACAATGTGGTGTACAATGATTTCATAAATAGGAACATACTCTCATCAAAGGTTGTCCTTTGCTTACACCCCTGTCAAAGCCCAATGTACAAGATTCTTGTATAAACTGAAACAGTGGGCAAAATGTAATTGAAATGGATGTAGTTACCGTGGTACTACTTTTATCTATAAATATTATTATAAATAATTTAATTCAAATCTTTAATACCTTAAAGCTGCTTGGTCCGATTTTATATCAAATTTTATGCACGCTTTTAAACGATGGCTATTCTTAGTATATGTATAATAAAAGACATTGCAGTAGTTTTACCCGTCAATTATGCCCAAGATATAATGAAGAAAAATACGTACAAAATTTGCTAACAAAACAAACGACATTAAAAGGTACCGGGTTATTTCGCCTCATGTTAAATTTCACCCTGACGACGAGACGGGTATGGTTGTATTACGAATTTGACATCGCTTTAAATAAAGGTCGAAATAATCAGACAAATTACAAATAAACATGTGTACGTTTTGTTCGCTAATATTTCTGAAGTCTGCTTTCTTTACAATCGATGCATAGCATGCGGGTTGAATAACCCCAATCATTCGGGGGACGAAACCAAGCGGTTTCATTTTCTAAACATTCCCGTGATGCATTTTGGTTTGTTTTTTCGTTTGCCCAAAGAGAAATTATTTTTATTGACTTTGAATATTTCTAACTTTGAAAGGAGACTGATTCTGCTCGTGTAAATTGGAGAAAGTCCATAACTTTTTAAGATAAATGGTTTGTATGGAAAAAAATTTGATACTGTAATAACAAAAAAATCGGACCAAGCAGCTTTAATATATTTTTATTTCTGAGTTATTGTGAGATTTATTTTGGAAATTAAAATCTGATCACGACCTAGTTTGACAGAATTGTTTTAAAGTTTTTAATAAGCAGTTTATGCACACTCCCAATTCAGAATTGTTTTTCTGAATTTGCAGATGAATTGAAACAAATATAAAATCCCAATGCTTGTTTTGATCATGTGACTGACAAACTATTTTTGGACGTTGAGAGAGGTGTAAGCGAAGATTGTGTAGCACGACCTCTGGTGAGAGAATGAAATAGAAACACGTCTGTAGAGGTCGTGTAACCATGAAACGAAAGTAGACAGATGTTTTTGGAACTACAAAATGTTTAAAAATGCCAACCCAACCAACCCTTTGTAATTTGAAAAAAAGAAAATTATAAATATGTTTATCGCATTAATTTAACCATATAACGATTTTTACATTACTAACTTATAAGTGCTTTTAGAAGAAGACTGGGGTAACATAATATAAATGGTGCCTATTTGGGAAGGATACAGTTAAAATTGACACCCCCAAGAAAACCATGACAGTCACTGCTTTTTTCTGATAACAAAGAGATGGTAATGACATTTCAAATAAATTAACTTTCATGTGCACATATAGCTGTTAAGATAAATTCAGACATCTATTATACAGCAATTATTTAATTTGCCAGGACATTAAGTTAATAGTGCAGATGCAATTAACATTTTTGTCTTAAGAAAGCGTCTTGATTGTTTTTTAAATACAAACGTTAATGAACGTCTAGAGTATCTGAGGGAAAAAATCGAAACTTAATTATGTTCTTATAACAAACTGGTACATTTTAAATCCATAATCTAGTTAAGTTTAGAATTTTTTTTATATAACACAAGCTCGGTAAAAAAGCAACATCTTAGAGCAAGATAAGTTAATATCCTCCCTTTCTTGGAATACCAATGTGTGTTTTCTTTTACCTCTTTAAAATGCTTTGAAAAAAAAATAACAAAAAAATATTTCTTTTTATGTCTACTAGTTGTTAGGATGTGCATATATGATCAAGTAATATAATGTGATAATCATATCTTAAGTCGGTTTTAAATTTACCTAAAAGAAAGTGGAATCCAATCATCCCGCAAATAAAAAAAAATTAATTGTTATGCTGAATAGAAAAAAATAATTTTTCGGTCAATTAAGTACTGATCCAGTAAATTAGTTAAATGTTTTCAATACTTCGTAAATACAGGTGACACTCGATAGCTCGAACTTCGATCTCTTGAAGTTCTTGATCTCTCAAAGTGAAACGGTCCTGATTTTTTTCTCTGTATAACTAAGCAAATTTACTCTAGCCTTGATCTCTCAAACTCTGATCCCTCAAATTTTTTGATCTCTCGAAGTAAAACCTGGGTCCCGTTATACATATTTAATAGTTTTTCACTCTTGATAACTCGAAGTGGTGGCTGTGTACAAGCATAAAATTATAGCTCCTCTAGCAACTTACCTTGATGATCAAGTAAACGCCTGGTGCTAGTGGAAGTATTAATTGGTTGATTACGAAAGTGATACTACCCCTTGCTTCCTTCCAAGGGTACATATTAGGCAATTCGTAACCAGCCTATTAGTTTCAACAACTTGTGAAATTAACGGCAAATTTAACCGCTCTTTATTTAAAACATTCTGTGATTAAGAAAACATGAAATGCTTCAAAAGTGAAAAAAACCCACACAGCTAGGTTTTGTTATTATTTGAATTGAAGTAAAGGAGCAAAAACTACAAGTGAAACCATGTTAGACCATCCTTCCATGTTCTATATAAATATAAACTTCTGGTTACTATAATTTTAAAACCAAAATGACCAGAACAAAAATTTCTGGATTGTTTTTTAACTTTTGATCTCTCGAACTCTTGATCTCTCAAAATTTAATCATGGTCCTCTAAAGTTCGAGTTATCGAAATTCGCCTGTACGTCGTTTCATTGCTAAACTCTGACAGTAAAATGCTTGCTTCCTTTAAAAGTACAAACACTGCAATAATAGAGATAATTTGTCATTCGTGTTCAAAAATTGGAACGTCATACTGGCCTAACTTTTAGTTGTTTCATCATATATAGTGCTTCTGCGATTCTTACGAGTAGCTTGATACTTTTGGTCATATGACATAAAGCGGTCAGGGTATATGCAATCTGCTTAAAAATTAGAAACTTTTAAAGTCTACAGGGAAAACCTTACTGAAAATATGTCATAACTGGAATTTTACTCTCTTAGGCACAATTCATACCGGGTACTTGGGTACAATCCGCTTTAACTCAAGTAAAACATTGAACATTGTGCTGTTATTTAATTTGACACAATTCCCTATAAGCACTAGCAATTAAACAATACATTGTTACCTAATTTGGCACAATTCTTGAGGGCCCATGCATAGGCAAAGAAGCACTCCTCCAGGGCCCTGGGGAAGGGTTGTTCCGGGGCCAGGGAGTAGTCTATAGACAGGATGGGGATGTTGAGGTCTTTGGCCCACTGTCTGAGGTAGATGCCGTGGGATTTAGAGGACTGGGCGACGAATCCTCCCCCGTGACAGTGGATCAGCAGACTGCTGGACATCGGCAGGCGATGGCGGGGGTTTTGGCGACTGTGTCGTAACTCCTGGAATAAAGGAGAGAAAAAGTTTGTGGTCTTACACACTGCTGTTCACAAATATTCATGGGAATTTCATAAGGATAATAAAAAAAACCAAATATGCTGGTGATTCTTTGACAACAAGAAATTCATGGACCACATCACCCATCTAAGAAATAGTTTTAAGTGATTTTGGTTCAGTAGAGCTAGTAAAACCAACGTACCTGCCCCTCCCTGGGCTCGTATGACATCAGTCTGACCTTGACCGGCCCGGGCCCAGTGTGAGCGCAGGGAGGCGTAATCACAACCATCTCCCTGGGGTTGTCCGAGTTCACAGCTGGGAGTTCTAATTGTTCTGGCTTCAGGTGAATAACCTCATTGACCTTGATGGCTGGACAAACTAAAGAAGGCACTGCCTGAAATTCAAATAATGTTATTACTAGATGGTGGCGTTGACTTTTACACTTAGGGAGGTGATCTACTGTTAGTCTAATTGTACCTGCATGATGTCCGATTCTGTTATACCCCAGAAGTTCTTACAGAACTCCACATTTGCTGTTCTTGTGACACCCACAATCTACAAAGATAAGAAATATCAACATTCAATTTCTGTACACCGTAGTTTCATACTTTACAAAGAATAGTTAATAGCCTAGCAATGAATCAAGTACAATTATTTTACTAGGTAGGGGCAAATCGTAAATTGTTAATTTTTCATAGGTTTAAGGGGCTCAAATTTGGAGGATTCACTTGTATGATTAATGAATACTAGGTTTCATAATTTGTTGAGGGCTTATATTCATGGGTGAAGGGTACCCACGGAATCTAGGAAAATTGAACCACCATGAATTATACAGTACACAGTATGAATCTTTTTCTCTCACCTGCTCTGCCCTCAGCTCTGGATTCATCAGATACTTCCCGCTGTTGACCACAGAGGCTGTCAATTGTTTGAAGTGGGTTTTCTCCAGGTACCCCTCACTGAAGGATGCCATGGCAACAGCTACAGTGGTCAGGGGTCGGTGCATGCTCTCACAGAACTAAAATGTAAAATCATAACATTAAGGACTAATTCTGAAAAAAAATATATATATGTATTCAAATATCTATCAGTTTCACATTGTCTTATCGCAAATCTTACACGGGTGTATTCGCTGCGAGTGATAAACTGATGCGTTGAGTGACGACACTATCGGGATTGCGAGTTCTAGTTATATAAACAAGCATTTTCATTGGCCGTTTTAGTACCCGCCCACCCTTACCTGCCGACGTGGTATTTGTGTCGTTTCTGCAATAATTGACTAAGAGTTCTCATAATAATCGCATCTTCTTTTTTTGTGTAAACAATTGTCAAAAACACGCTGTTAAGACAGGTTCAATCCCCAATTCATTTTTAAATATAATACATACTTCATCGAAAAATTCAAATCCTTTTAGCTGTTAAACGCATCAATTTAAGATGAGGCTATATTTATTTTGTTGTAGCTTATTCCAAAGAATTCACAACAGATACTGACAATAAATATTACATAGCCTATATTGCATTTTGTTGAACTTTAACTGATTAATATGACACACTTAAAACTGCAAGTGTGCATGTGTTTTCAAACATACCAAAACATTGAATTTTACGGCATGTAAACGGCATGCAATTTTGGACTGATCTGTGATCAACGTTATTTTGTAACTCACTTAGTCTGTATAAACATTCATTTTATTATATGTTCTTCGATATTAATCACACAATATTAACTTCTGATGTTGACACTCATGACTGACACGCTAATCGACCTCGGATTGTATAATTCACGTGCAGATCGAGTCGCCATTTTACAGTTTTCAATGAATATAAACAAACCACACTTCTTCATTTTGCAGAGCTGTTGACGATGTTTCAAAGATTTCAATACATATTTATTGTAAATAAAACAGTGAAGACATATGCTGTAAAACGTCTAATGGATTTCACGGCGTGTCAACCCGAATTTTCCCGTGGATCTACATTTTGCAACAAGTTTTTTATGAGGAAAAACAGTTAAACTCATGCGATTTTCAATATATACAGTATATGGTACATTATTAACGGTAACGTAAAATTTATTTGTTCACTAAACAGTTTCTGGCGATTTTTTTTTCACAATGAACTGAATGACATTATTCGATAAGCGAAGTACAATCTTATTCTGTGACTGATAATCTATATGTGCCGATCCCTGCTTTTAGGGAACTTTTTCTTTTTCTTTTCATTAATATTTTACACATGTACGTGAACATCTCCCCGTTTGTTATTAAATAACTCTGTATGTAAATTTTTAACTTGCTAGTACAACTTTATGATATGTTTTCTCTCCGACATATCTTTCCACGTGTTAGCATCATGTTCTCAACATGCATTTGATAAATGGGCGGGTCTATATAAATGCACCAATCAGAATCTTTATTTCAAATCACAATTGAAATACACACCGATTAGAAAGTGTCATCACTCAACGCAATGCTACATCGGTCGTAGCGAATACTTTCATGTAAGATTTGCGATAAAAAGACTTAACCATGTTAACAAGTAAATAATATACTACAATGACAATTTCTGCTCTGTTCATCCCTTATCAATTTCTGCAAATGAAGTCTTAATTTAAAGATATCAATTACATTTCAGATGCAACTTAAAATGACCAAGTTTCTATTTCTGTTATCAATTTAAAAAAAATTATAAAATAACACTAGGATATTCAAAGCTGACAACCCTACACTTTCTGTAGTAAGTTACACGTCCTTACACAATAACTGAGTGGCCCTTGATATCTTGAACCATTTTTAATAGAGATCGATAAATGCTGCAGTAAGCATCTCATCATCAAGAACAATATAACACACCTGGAAGCCCAGACATCGCCCATAGAAACAGTTCTGGCTCAGGCACTCCACCTCCTCCATCAATTTCTCCACCACGGGGTCCTCCAAATTGTCCTCATCCGCAAACAGAGAACCCTCTTCACTGTACGCCACAAGCTTCTGCGCATAGTACAGGGTGGCTCTCAACTGTCCTAGACATATCACATATGCCTCCAGTTCCTTGCTGTAAAAGTTGCCGCGGAAAAACAGTGAACTTCGGTTGACATTGATGTACCGAGACAGTCTCAAAAGGTTTCCGCAGCATTTGTGGACGACCTTCAGAAGACTGCGATAACCATTGGCCTGTGTGTCTGGGGACAGGTCGTACTTCGAGAGGAGTGGGGCTATATGTTCAATGGATGGCTGAATACCTCTGGAAGTACATTGAATATATTAATTTCATTGAACACATACGATTTCATTTATCAAATAATAATCATGATTATCATTGTATTTTTTTTTTTTGATGTGTCATAAATATCTGTGTAATATGTAAATCGATTATATGTTGATTTTATAATGGTATAACCATTTAATTTATATAACGTTGTACAATAGACATTAGAACTTTTGGCCTAGGTCCATATCACCTGTATGATAGATCTTACGTACCTGTCAAGGTGCTCAAATAACATAACAAACGACTGATGGAATTTTGCGTGCGTGCTGCTGGTTCCATGTTGAAAAAACTCGATATTACTGAGGGAAAGGGCTCTTAGATCTTTAAACAGTGAACTGAAAAGTTTTGCCATGTCAGAAGATGTCAGATGACATGTCGCAACACCCAACACGTCCGATGTAAACAAAACAGCAATATGAGTCTGACAGCCCAAAGTGCACGGCGGAAGTGAAGTTCCGCAGTTTGTTTTTGTCGGCAAAATATTTAGAATTTTACCAGTCCCTAAAAATACTTAACAAAATAAGTTCAGTTTGATGCTCCATTAAAACATTTTAAAATATTGTATCAATTTTCTACTCAAGAATTTTCTAATTTCAACCAATAAGATTACAGATTTCCGGAACAGCAGGGTGAAAACAGAAAAGATGAAAACGGTAAAAACAAATGACAGCTGATGGTTTAGAATTGTTTTGGTTTTAATGACAGGTGTTGTTCGCTTTTTGAGAGTATAAAATTGCGGTAGAAGGATGTTTCTCTGTAATGTTAATATTATTTTGCATGTACGTTATGTGATATCTGCGGGCTTTCGTGCTCGATCAGGTTTCATTGTTTACGCCATAATTCCCCATGTATTGTACGTCACAATCTCTTGAGTGCGTCTCAGATTAGATGATATAAATACTTTGAATTAATGCCCTCCAGAATCCTTAAATGACACCTAATTCTAAATGGTTTGTCCTATATGTCATCCTAAATCAATATAATTAATCAATCAAGATTGTTTCAAGAAAAAAAAAATTATACACTGTACAGCATACAAGAATTTAAGGCTTGCTTTCTAGACCCGAGACAGAATTTTTATTTTATTTTAGTTTAGCTTTTTTGTTTGTCTTCATGCTTCAAGCCAAAATTGTATTCGAAGCATTCTACAGAAACTATGACATTATATTTTGCAGAGTTGACATTTATTCCAATGAATTTTGAGACTGACCGCATATTTTGGAGTCCTTCTTGATGTAGGGTGAGATGGCTGAAGCAACTGAGAGTTTTGAAGACAGCAAAAAGGGAAAAAACAGAGAAGATTCTCTGTCCAGCAACCAAGTTAAAAATGGGGCGATATTGACAAACCACAAGATACTAACAGATGAGTCGGGCTGCGACACCAGTCTCCTTGATGGCTCATTCAACGCTGAACTCGATGGATCAGATCATACGGCCAATAACTCAAGCGAGTTAAATCTTAGCCTACCCAAGTTGGAAGATAGTGGCATTGATGTTGAGAGGTCACCTGTGTCCAACAGTGCCAAAGACAGTGGACTCGGAACTGAGCACTCACCAAGTCTGAGGGATTGTTCTATCTCGGAACTCGATCTCAGTGAGTCGGTATCAGACTGTGTGACAGACAGTGGAAGCAATTCTAAGACAAATTCTGAGTGTAACGCGCATGTAAAAAGTGAAAAGCGGAAAAATGAAAATAAAAATAACAGAAAAGTTGACGCAGTGGCTGATGCCATAAAAAATGGCTCAGCAGGTGAACCAAAGAATAATAGACAAATGCCAGAGGAAGTAGCCCAAGGTAGTGAAGTAGTTGAATCAGCCAAAAATGGAGAAGAAAATGATGTGGACATGGTAAACAAAGATTCTGATGATGATGATTCCGAAGATGACTCAGATGTTGCAGCATTCAGAAAACGCCCAGCTAAGAAACGCAAGTACCGCTTCCAGAGGATTTCCTCCGAGAGTGACGAGAATGAGACCAACCAGAACGAGGAGACGGCAGATGGAGATCAAAGCGGAATGGCAGACATAGAGACAGACAGTGAGCTTGATTCTGATGAATTTACAGATGATGAGGAGATAGATGATCCTGAGGAATCTGTGAAGTCAAAAGATCAGCAGCCAGAGTCAGAAGAAGAAGAGGAGGAAGAAAATCAAGTCAAACCCAAGCACACCTGGTTTGCCTTAAAAGACCTAAGTAGCCGACAGATGGGTTTCTCCAATAAAACGCCTCCCTCTATATTCCGGGAGAAGGTACAAGGGAGCTTACAGATGGTGCAGAGACTGAAGCTTCAGTATAAGATGGAGTACCATGAGGGCTGCGTCAATGCTCTTAGCTTCAACAGAATCGGTAGGGCTCTCTCATTAATATCTCACATGTTTTCCTTGTTTCTTGCATCATGTCAAACTAAAAATGATTGTATATGTACATGTACATCTGTTTTGATTAATTGTTAGTTTTGTGATTTATTTTCATTGGGGAAACTTGATACTTTTGTTTCTTCAAAAATGATTAATTGTATATTAAACCTGTTCACCAAATATTTCTAAAATGATATGTGTATTGCGAAGAGTATGACACAATAGTTAGATAGTTATTGTATTAAAGAACAAGGTTTATCGTGCTGTATTTGTGAAATTATTAACGTGCATTAAAAATAGTTGTGTTAGTTTTGTGTTAAGAGGGCTTGATGGTCATGGCCATTTGTAGACTGTTTTAACCTCCTTGAGAAGAAGAGTTCTGTATAAAAATGTATAGGAAAATGTTCAGATTTGATTGTCAAATTGAATGGAATTTTTCTTAACCATATTATCTTGATATTAGTTTATGGCTTCAAAAATCTTGTACAAAAATTAAAGGTAGATCTAATGGTAAATTTGCTGACCATCTTTAGTGTAATTACATGTAATTGTTTTGTTCATTTACATGCTACATTGTATTTGAAATTTTCAAATTCAACAGGTACATTGCTGGCTAGTGGCTCTGATGATCTGAATGTAATTTTGTGGAACTGGATCAAAAAGAGGCCCTCACTTGTGTATGACAGTGGTCACCGTGGCAACGTATTCCAGGTATAGCTGGCTTTTGACACTCGTTTTACATTGAATTTGTGAATATTAAGGTGGCTCACTACACCTTGAAATAGTTTCTCAAATCACCAGAAAATTACGTGGTTGTTATAAATAGCATGACAAATGAGAAGTATACAAGTCAAATAGGTGAAAAAATGTCAATTTTGGATAAAAAATTATGTTTTCAGAAATTTATTCAGGAAATATTAACAAAAGCTCCAAGTGGATTCAAAGTCATGATCTGCGGTTCACTAGCCTGATACTTTAACCTCTGAACTATTAAAATATTCAACCAAATCGATTGATACGAACAATACATTTAAATGGCCATCTACCTTAGTGTCTTAAAAAGTATAAGTCTAGGTGTAGTGAGGTACCCTAAAGTACTCCCATTGGAGACAGTTTCAGAGCTAAGAAAGGATGAGAAAGAGAAATTATTTTGGTCAATCTCACTTTATAAACTTTGTAATCATTATATCATTTAAATAGACCATGCAATCTTGTAACCTGAAATATGTTCATGAGATATAGTTTGAAAATACACTAATTCTAAATTATGATTTAAATTGTGTGAAAGTGAAAGAAACCTAACATTTCATAATGATCAGGCCAGAGTTGAACAAATGATTGAATTGACCTTGTAGGCCAAGTTCATGCCGTTCAGTGGTGACTGTCACGTGGTGAGCTGTGCTAGGGACGGACAGGTGAGGTTGGCGGAGCTCTCACTGACCGGTGTGTGTAAAGGAACCAAGAAACTGGCACAACATAAAGGTGCTGCACACAAGGTAAGTCTATCATAGCATAAAGGCACTGGGTGCATCACAGAATTGAGGCACAACATTAGAGGGGAATTACAACAGTTGCATTGAAGGTTATTCTGTCATGCGTTTCAGATTTAAATATGCATGTAGGGGTAACTCAGCATCAATTGGGTGCATTGAGAAATTCTTGCCTTCAGTGCTTCACTCAGTTTGATGAAAAATTCTTATTATGTTCTTATCTGAATCAAATTGTATATTGTGGTGGGGGGGGGGGGGGGCAAAATAATAGGACATGAAACCTCTGAGTTATATGATTTTGTTCAAAATTAGAACCACTAATCTATTTCTTCTGTACTTTCGAATTCTAGGTTTAATGAGCTTCTAGTTTCAAACTATTTTATCTGTTGTAGCTGGCTCTGGAGTTGGATTCGCCTCACGTGTTTCTTAGTTGTGGTGAAGATGCCATGGTGTTCTCCATTGACTTGCGTGATGATAAACCAGCCAAGTAATCTAAGGACCTTCATCTCCTCTTTTTAATTTTATAACATAATTCTGTCCATAGCTTGTAAAGAAAAAATGCTTTGGCCCTTTGTTGTGGTAGTTAATAGATACATGTTCATATAAATGACTAACTTTTCAGATTGTGTCAGACAAAGTTGGAGAATCGTCGAGTCCCTCTGTACAGCATCCATTCAAACCCTGTGAACTCGTTTGAGTTTTGTGTCGGAGGAAGAGATCGATACATCAGGTAAATTATGATTCATTTGAATTCCTTTTTTTTTTATGAACAAAGTTTCATCATACAGTTTTAGTGATATTCCAAATGCTTCATACTTTTATCAAATATGGTAATTGATTTAAAATAAAAAATTCTGATGTTGTGTTAAACTAATCCATTTGTTACTGTAAGTATGTAGTGCTGAAAACTTCTGAGAAATAATAACCTGGTACAAATTACTTTGTAAAAATAAATTGCAATTTTTCTGTTCCAGAATATATGACAAGAGGAAAATAACTGATGTAAGCATGTCATTTTCTCAAATAACACTAAAAAGCGCCTTGCTTAGACCAGTAAATTTATGATATTTGAAATTTGATAATCTAATGATTAAAGAATTTAAATCCTTCCTAAATGGCTACTAGTATTACTAATACATGAACTAGTATATTTATTCATTATGCTCCCTCTTTAAACAGAGAGTAAAACTTAAGTAAGGGAGCCTAACGCTGGTCCCAGTTTACAAACATGTCATGTTTATTTTTAATTCCTTCCAGAGTGAAGATGGAATAGTCAAGAAATTCTGCCCTCATCATTTGGTAGGTGTAGATGTTGTTCATGAAAAACAAGCAACAAAATGTTATAGTTCAACAAACTAGCGGTACATGTATCATGTAAAATTCTATCTCATGATTTCAGGTTGACAGCAAGTCTAAAGCTGACATCACCTGTGCTGTGTATAATTACAATGGAACAGGTAAGTCTTGCCTATATGTGAAAGTTCAGTTAGCAGAATATATTGGAACTTGATGTAAAATTTGCAAACTAATACCATGTAGTTGATTGAAAATTCTTACTGCTAATCAAAAATAAATCCCTTTAATACATATAAAAAATAAAGGATAATTGATTAAAATGTGATGATTTTTGTAGAGGTGATGGGTTCTTACAATGATGAGGATATTTATCTCTTTGACAACACACATTCCGACGGAGCTGACTACATTCATAAATATGGGGGTCACAGGAACAATGCCACAGGTCAGAGGTCACTTAGTCACAGAAATTTAATACAAGGAAAGAAATTAATATCATAATTCAATTGTCATGGTGGGAAACTCATGGCTGATCTAGCATGCACTTTTGTATGCGAGATTACTGGGGCTTTGCAAAATGCAACTCCATATCATTCTGTATAGTACTATGTTAATACTTTGATATGTGTTTTGCAGTGAAAGGGGTGAACTTTTACGGCCCTCGCAGTGAGTTTGTGGTCAGTGGCAGCGACTGTGGCCATGTTTTCCTCTGGGACAGAGAGACGGAGAATGTGGTACAGTTTATGGAAGGAGACGACAGTGGGGTGGTAAGCCACAACTAAAGATAAAAAATAACGGAGCCGTATTTGTGTTCCACGGTTATTATTGCCAAGAATTTAACAGGAAAAGATAACTTTTAGTTTAAGGTATTTCATAAGTGATATAGAACAATGATCAATCGTTATTCATATCTTACTGTGCTGAAAACGTGATACATACTCTGAGTTCAGTTTGTCCTTTGTCTTCCAGATCAATGTACTAGAGCCACACCCCTTCGCCCCAATTCTTGCTACAAGTGGACTGGACCATGATGTGAAGATTTGGGCCCCAACCTCAGATGAACCTTCTGTGTTACCCAACCTCAAAAAGGTAGGCTTAAGTTTTAGGTTCATTCACCCAATGTGATGCTGCGTAAATAATTGCACAAATGGGTGCCGATTTGAACTTATTTCATTGGAATATGAAACATTTTTACTTGTTTTGACAGACTGCTAAAAAGAACAGGAAAGAGCGAGAGGAAGAGAACCTTAGCGACCCATCGGCTCTACACGACATGCTGGACGGACCCATGATGTACTACATAATGCGGCAGATCAGCCGCGCACGCAGAAGGGTAATTACCCCAATACTGAACTATTCCTTACACTCACTGACTGTTCAAACATTATCTTCATTTACTGTATTTTATTTTTACGGCGAAATAGAAATTCAGGAGGAGACAGGTTTGCTCGGATAGAGAGCGATGTAGTTCTATCGCACTTTCAAATAAAAGTTTAATGAATCTTGTCTTATATCCATGAGAACTAATGAATAACAAGTATCTCTCCATCATTTTTGTAGAATGATCCAGATGGTGATGATTCTAGCTCCAACAGTTCTGAATCTGATTCGGACGACTCGGAATCCGGTCCAGTGGAGAGGCTTCAGTGTGCACAGCAGTAAATCAGCCATGCGTGACCTTAATGGTCAAAAATCAGTGAATTGTGCCAGATTAATCAAAACATTTATATGCAGGAATATTGGAAATTGCATTCTTTGTTAACAACTTCATACTTGCTTCAAGCTACCCTCATTTGAAATATAATTGTTAGACTCCATCATGCATGCTCACATCCTAGTGGACAGTTTTGTTCGATTCAGATTTTGTTGATATCTGGCGTTTGTTTCTTTGTTTTTTCATTCTTTTGTGTTAGCCCATCCTTTTTCTTTCAGTTTATGTATAGAATGCCCTCATCATGAAATGATCGACCTATATGTTTACAAATATTTAACATTGGAGTGAATTTGAATAATAATGAAATTATATTTATGGTGATGACCATACAGTTTGTGTTCTCAATAAATGATAAAATTTATGTATGTTGCATTTTTTATATATTTCGAGGTTAAGACATCATAACATTTTTAGAAATGGGTATATAAAGGATATCAATTTTTGTGGATTTAGTGAAAATCACAGTTTCAGGGATACATAAATTCATGGCTAATGATCCTATATATACAATATGACGTACCGGGTAATTCTATTTTGCACTTCAAGGAACGTTTAAGGTGGCTGGGTTGTCGACAACCATCAGATATACCTTAATTTTTAGATATGATTTGCTAAGCTAAAAACCATTATTTAGTGAAGAAAAATTCCATTAACTTCAGTTTTATATTTTAGAGTTTTCCTGTATCTTTATACAGAACTCTTCTTGTAAAGGAGATCAATACAGTCTAAAAATGGCAACAACCATCCACCCCTCTTAATTTCATGGATCATCTCTACAACAAAACCAAGACAAGTGGTATTCAATGAAGGTTAATGAAAACCTCCTCTCTAAGCTCACCTTGTGTAGTAATCTACATGTCATTGAGTGGATCAGATTAAAGGATGTACAAAAAAGTTTACATTAGATGCACTGGATAATACTGTGACATAAATTTTAAACCAAAGAATGGCTAACAATATTGAGGATTTGCTTATGGATTTGGATTTGCTCATGCATTTTGACCTCATTTTCCTATAGACACATAGCAAAGTATTCCAAAGTTGAGAAGACAAACAAAAATAAAAGCATGAGAACTTTATTTTCAGTATGTTTCACTACATGTACATGCAGTGTATAAAGTTAACAGCTACAGAGTAACATGAACATGATCTGTATTTATGCCTGATTGATGCTTGATATATTAAATACAATGTAGATAAACTTTCTAATATGGCTGCCTCAGTTTGCTGAACATGTGTCTTGTCCCTTCTTGAAAAATCTCATGACTGAAAAAAAAAGAATGGAAACAGGAAAATGATAAAATCTTAATAATAAATGAAACAAATAAAAAAAACATTATTCCACAGAAAATGCAAGGTAGATTATACGTAGACAGTTTTCTAAAAGAAAGCATTATTTAATTAAAAACATTTCTGTCGTGCAGAAATTACAAAGTTGAATATATTTAATTTATAAAAATGAATGTATCGGTATATTAATGATAGAAAGTAACAGAAATAAGTTAAATTGAGGCTGTAATACACAAAAGATGCATCCATTTTTCAGGACATGATATTTAAGTAAGAATAAGAGTTTCACTTGTTTTAATTTCCAAAGCAGTGACAAGATTCAGTAAGTCCTGTCAGTGGTCTACACAGACGTGTCAAAACTAAATAAAGCAACAAAAACCCAAAAACCCAACAACAGAGCAGACAGGGCAACATAGCACGAATTGCACTTTGCTGTCATTGCAATAGCAATAGCACCATTAACTAACAGCAACATAGCACCATTAACAGTCAGTGCAACATCACCATTAGCAGACAGTGCAACTTAGCACATTAGCAGACATTTAAACATAGCACCTTTGGTACACATTGCACTTTGGTAGACACTGCATCAGCACCATTAGCAGACACTTCAACATAGTACCTTTGGTAGACATTGCAACAGCACCATTAGCAACAAAGCACCTTTGATACACATTGCACTTTGGTAGACATTGTGACAGCACCAAGAACAGACAGTGCTGCACAACATCATTAGCACACAGTGTAGCACAGCACCATTAGCAGACACTTCAACATACATGTAGCACCTTTGGTAGACACTGCAACAGCACCATTGGCATATAGTGCAACTTGTCACACTTTTTTGAAAGTGCAATATTATACATTTAGCAAAACACACAAATCTGTTGATATTTCTGCACAGCACCATTAGTGGAATGACTTTTTTGTGTGTGAGTTGGAGTGAATTTGCAAAGCTTTTTTGCCGTTAGTTTGCTGTGACAAAGCTGAAGTTCACAGAGGATCACAACCATCAGAATACATGTCTATACACTGTGATATACTGGAGAAGTCATTATAAATAATGAGGTTTGGAATAGTTTTGTGAATAAGTGGTTGAGGTGAAGCGTAAAGCCAGAAGCTTAATAACGTTCTCCATTAGACGTACCCAGGAGAAAGAAGCTGCTCCGTACATCTGAAAGATTGTGTTATACATACAACAATGCTGTCACAACAACAAGCACCTGTTTTAAGTGTTTAATGTATGGTGTATAGATCTGTCTGGTTAATAACCAGACTGTTCTTGTAGATTGGGGGGGGGGATTGATAAAAGTTACATATACTTGTATGATCTCCAATTAAATGCAGATTAGAACAATTGTGATAAAAGAATGATAACAAATAAACTGCTTTCCTTTGTTGCTGTCTGAGAAAGGAATGTTACCTAAAAAAATTTCGTTTGTGAAAAGCAAGAATAAAACAATAATTGGGCTATAAAGGTTTGTAGAAGTATAAAAGTAGGCCATGGTAGGCCTAATAGGATATTACCCCTGGTACACTGACATAGGACGTATATGTACATTTATACGGTACGTTCAAGGTATTATTCTAACTGTGGGTGGCCTCTTCTGCTTCTTAAAAAACAGAAAAAATTCTAGACCATCTAAATATAATCAAGATTTCAAGCTGATCTCTGGCTAATTACTGCTTTCACAAATGTTACAATAGACCATGCTGTCCATATTATTAGACTTTATAGTGAGCGGTATTTGTACTTACGTCGTCTAAACGGCCCTTGCTCTTGGATTTGTCCGGCTTGGAAGATTTGGCCTGCTTTGGACGACTTGACTTCTTCTGTCCCTTTTCATTTGGTTTCTTCACATTTAACAGGGGGTGAATTTCTATGAATAAATAATCAAAACTTTCATGAATAAAAATGCAACCTGAAGCACCGAAATTCTGACAGACTAATATATTTTAAATTTTACAATTTTCATAGGTCTCCAATGGAATTTGGTGATTATCAGTTTTTTTAAACTATTAAACCCAGTTCTTAAAATGCACATCTACAATCACCTGCTTTGAAAGGTGCTTTATAAACAGTCTTATATCATTTCTTTCTTTGATCAAAATAGAGAAAATGATACACCTTCCTCACATCTTTATCTACAACAGACAAAAGAAGGACCTACCATCTATGGGGGCATCTGGGAGATCCACTTCGTAGGTTTTGACTTTCTTTTTCTTGGGGGAGGGGGTATTGTCTGTATGGGGCTGACTCCGCTTTTTCTCTTGAGTCTGAGTTTCTTCAGTCACCTGCTCAATTGAATTAGAATACTGTAGAATCATTAAATTTCGTGGTGGCTTAATTTTCGTGGAATTCGTGGGTACCTCTCATCCACGAATTTACATCCTCCACGATTTAATAAATTAGAATTATAAAGTCGTATTTCCTTTAATAAGTGTAAGAATACACGAAATTACATCTCCACAAACATGCAAAATTTAAGCAGTCCAAAAAAAATCGACCCCCATGAATTTTAATGATTAAACAGTAAATATAGTGATTGATTCAAAAAGTGCAAATTTAACTTTTAAATACAAGCTCTAAAAGCCATTGCTGTGGTGCATTTTTTGCAAAATTGCTGGTGAAATAGAGATTTAGATTTTTGGGTAGAGGTAGTTCACCTACATGTTAATGTTAATTTTAATACAGATGATATCTTCTTTTAAACTTATTATGAATGATGTAACAAGCAAAGGAATTTTATCCTCATTCATGTTGAATTACTGGTTCAGAAATGAACACAAGTGACAGTGACATATTGATTAATTCACTGTGAGAAATGGAAAATCACGCCATGGTTCCGATTCACACTACTGTATTATGAGGGAAGTGAGACAGAGTCTTGTGGATTACAGACAGAGTTTAGCACCTCGGGAGGAATAGCCCAGGCTGACTCCTCAGGCTCCTCAATGTCAGGTGAAACAGGAAGGTAAAGTACAGCATCCTGGTCCTCTTCATCCTCATCACTGAAACAGGAAGTGGATTACATCACCGACAAAAATAGTAACATGTACATGTATGTACAGTATATATGTATGTTTTCCTCAGCATTTTACGATTTCTTTGCAGAGTAAAATTTCAACCAGAAATGTTGTCAGAGGAAAAACCTTTTAAAGTTTTGAAATGACATTACATATGTATTTGCAAAATGTGAGATAGAAATCATTGCTTACCTGCTCACAAATGCCTGTATGGGTTCAATAGTGGTCACATCCACCTCTGAATCCTCTTCCTCCATACCTGCAAGGACACATGTACAACAATCTGTCAGGACAATTCTATTAGCTTAAAATCTGTCTCCAGTTGTACAGTGTATGGTTTCGGTTTTGTCCTGATTCTCTTAGACTTTTTCTATTGAGATCTACCTCTAAAGAGATTCATAGATGGACAGTCATCAGTGACTCACCTTTAGTCTCCTCCTTCTCTTTGTCCTCATCCTCAATGTCAAACTCCGATTCCCTCTCTTCATACTCCACATTCTCATCCAGCTCCTTGAAATCCGGAGCAAACGCACTCCAGTTTTCCTATCATCATATCAGATAAGATTTGTTATAGGACTAGGTGTCTCAAATCACAGATCAAATTTCCACACTTATATTAATTCATGTCAACTCATTGACAAATACTTACCACTTGATTCTGTGCCCATATGGACACCAAACCACTTGAAATGGATGCTATAATTGGTCGAACTGGATGCCACTACAAAAAGAAAATTATTTACAAGATGTAACTTTCTAATTCTATTTAAGTGTACGCGTCTGTAACAACTGACTGACGCACGGATCATTGGGATCCTACCACAACATCCAGCAGCAGCTCCCCCTTTGTTCCGTGGAGGATCTTGACCAGGTTTCCAACGCTTTTTTCCCAGATGTAGAGGGAGTGCTGGCGGGCCGACCCAGCCACGATGAACTCCCCGTCTCCAGAGAAACAACACTTCTTCCACAGCAACCTACATAGACAGTAATAATACATGTATTGTGAAGAAAATGTTTCATTTCACAAATTCAAAAAAGTCTTTTCAACAACACTAGATAACATTTGTGGAGAGGACTTATATAGGCATTGCCAGTTGTCCAATCCCTTTATCTATTCATTTTGATGCATAATAAAATATTGGTTAAATTCAACACTTAAATAGTGCAGGTACACATAAAATACTGTGGAATCATTAGAATTCGTGGTGGCTCAATTTTCGTGGTATTCATGGGTAGCCCTTACCCATGAATTTACATCTTCAACGAAAAACATTTAAAAAGAGTATTCTTTTTTACTAAAAGTAAAAACTGATGCACCCAATAAATTAAATCCCCACGAATAAGTAAAAAACCAACAATCCATGAAAATTGGCCCCCAAGAATTTAAATGATTCTACAGTATATCTAAATGTTCAACTAAAATGATTAATTGTAATTCTGGTAGTACCCTAATATGATATTTTGTGTGCTGGTTTATATGATAATTACCGGTAAAACATGCATTGTCTCAAGTCAAAATGACTTGCAACAAAACTACATCAAACAACTTTGAATTTTACATTTTGTACATTGTCAAGTTATTTTAATTCAAGAGGATAATCTAACTGTTTTTGCTTGTTATGGTCTATAATGCTTTAAATACCCAAAAAAACAAAAAGTTAATGTCTGTAAAACTGGATAGCAATTAAATTGATTCCTCTGCTTGGGTAGCTACTTAAGTAAAAGAAGTGTCTCCAATTGTTGTATTGGCCAGTTGAGGATTGGTTATGTCAGTGATTGTGATGACTAACACAGAGTCTGACTTACTTGTTGACAAGGTCCTGTAATTTCTGGATGGGCTCGGGCTCTCCGTCTTTACTACAGGCCAACACCTCGCCACTCTCGTAAACTCGAATGATACGGTCAGCTGAGTTAACTAAGAAACAACTGTTAAAGAATTGAATCTTTTTAGAAACACATTTCTCTTCAATGTGAAAAACAGAAAAATATAGTTTATGCATACCTCTTTTATACTTTTTATCATAAAAAGACAACCAATTTTAAGGAATCAGACAACTTTAAGAAACAGAGAAGAAGCAGAGTAGAATCCTAATGTGCATATGGCTTTGAGTTTTTCTTAAAAATTTGCAGTTTGTAACTTTAACTAGAATATCAAAATCTTTGTTGAACAATTCTACTCCCTATATATAACACTGGACTGTTCTGAATTTTCTCCTTCAACATTAGGTAGGAGTGACTGCACTTACTCCCCTCTCCTAGCGAACTCAATGGATTTGATGGCTGTGGTGTTAAGGGTTCCCGTGGTTACTCTGAACGAGGCCTTCAGCTCCAGGTCTGTACTGGTGAACACCAGGATCTGACAATTACAACGGGAAAACACTCATAAAATATCACTAAAACAGGAATGACATATGAACAGAAAAATAAATGTATAAAACATATTGGTATTTTAAGACAACATAAAAATTACTGTTGGAATTTATCATGCTCTGCAATATAGAAATCTCTAAACTGATAAATAACAAGAAGTTATTGTAATTAAAAAAAATATTGAATATATCATTCTTTAACACTGTTAAAAATGCTAAGAAAAAAAGAAAATTATTTTGTCACTTTTTTGAAAACATTTTACCAACAGTTCTGTCCCTTACCCTGCCCTTGGCATTCCCTGTGTAGATGTGTTTCCCTCGTCTGTCGTAGGAGGCAACAATGTTCAGATCAGACTGAAATATTAAAAATGGACCAGGGTTAACCCTCTTCACGTTTTCGACCCAAACCCAAATAATGCTTATATTTCAAGACAGTTTTCGTTTACCCTGCAGTATAATATCCCATTTTATGCCTCAAATGAGATATTTTTGACAAATTTCTCTGCAGTTTAAACCATGATGCCATGGTGTAAACGAAGCAAGAAAGATGACATCACAATGCATTTAAAAGTCGGATAAATGCTCGAGGCTATATTGGGGGATTGACCGAATATTGCTTTAGTTTATTTGGTCAATGCAAGGGGTAGTTGCAGGATAATATATATATTGCTTAGTACAAGTGCTAAAACAAGTCTCTATACTTACATCATCATCAAGTGGAACAACTCTATGCTCTCCACTAATGTTCATCAAAACAGCAGGGTGTTTCATCGGACAAACGAGAAACTGTTTACTGTAAATAACAAACAAATACTACTCTTATCATGTGTACTTACGCACTGTACCGTTATGCACTCAGTTTTGCAGATGTTTCAATGATATAAATCTAAGAAGATGTTTGATCAAATCAAGACTCAGTCATACTTTTAGTAATTGATTCATACCTGTCTCGTGGATGAAATTGAACTTTAAGGATGGGAGACGGGAATCGGAAGCTTTTGTCACACTCCGCCGTAACAATATCCCATATTGAGGCTGTGTTGTCTGTTGCTGCACTCAGCAATTTCTTACCATTTCGACTCCAACTAATTTAATGGAATGTTTGAGCTTTTTACTAATAAGTCTCAAAACGGCAACCAGTTTTGTACAAAAGCGTTACAATTAGAAGAAAATATATTACAGTACAAACTGTAAATCCAAGATTTTCTTGCTTTTTCAAAATCCATAAAATGCATCTGAGAATGTGTCAGACAGTTAGGCGTCGAAGAATTAATCCATTATTCAGGGATAGAAAGACATAATCTTGCATTAGAACACTATTTTTTTTTAAATACCTTAAACTACACACAGGATGGACATGGGCACTGATTATCTTTGCGATTCCTCGGGTTAAGAAGTCCCAAATAACTATCCTTCCATCATTACAGCCTACGGCTAGTAGTGTTCCTTGTCGATTGAAGGCACAGGTTATGGCTATACTGATACAGTCCAAAGTGCCATCAAAATCCTACAAAGATATATATGTAGAGTTATATCAGCAAGATCAAAAATACATTAATTAATAAAAATGAAAAACAACACCCATCACTGACACATTAAAAATTGTAAGAATGCATCAAGAGATTAACTTAAGTCAGAGACATAAATAACAAGGATTGGCAACTGATCAAAATCTCGTGAAATCTCACGGTCCTTATTGTAAAGTATTCCCTTGTAGAAATCAATATACCTTTCTAATTTAAACAAATATATTCAATTATTGAAATATAAACAGCTAAATCCTATTACCAAAACATTCAAAATATTATATTTTCATGAGTTTGTGTCTTAGTACAAACAATATAAAAAGAGGAGTTTTTGGAGGCAGTTGGCTACCCGTTGTCTGAGATTTTGACAACGTTTGAAAGCAGACCTATATATTTTTTATACATTAATCTTATTTTACAATTTTTTGTTTCAAAAACGTCTAAATCCTATGCACATTTTTCAAAAAAACAAAATACTTTTGGTTTAAGATCAATATATCAATTTACTAATATATACTTCTCAAAGTAAGGTTGGTCCTGTAACATTTTTCAACAACAAAACACGGTAATGGCGGAGTTGCCAATCTCTGTTATTTATGTCTCTGCTTATGTCAACAAATACTACAAGGTTTTTTAAAAAGATTTTCATGATCTCTTTGTTAACAATATTAGTCATAATCCACATCAATAATTAACTTACTTCTGGATAATTCTGCCCAAATGATTCTACAAAACACAAGAACAGAAAATATGGAAAAACAACAAACAAATCAAAACTGATAAGTATATAAGTAATCTCTATTAAATCACTACAATAAATCCTAAAATTAAAACCTAAAACCAGCAAACTTTGTTGATAGATCTTTTATCACACAGATAATTAAATAGCTTGAATAAAACTGTTCACTACAAATATAACTGAGGAAATTCTAACTAAAAGAGTTTATTTCTTTCAAGCTGTTTAAGCTTAAATCCAATACTTTTTTCAAAAACATTTGCTTGAAAATGAAACAATTCAAAATATCCAACGTACCCAAAAGTTCAAGATTCATCTTTTATAGATATATTTTGTTCATATTCATTCTCGGCTTTGTGTTTACATCTCGCGGCAAAACTGTTTTGTTAACGAAAATCTCATTGGTCAATTTGGAGACTACTAAAGTCGTAAATATGCGGAAAAAGTCGAGTAGTTACGGATAAATGGATGGCGGATCAAGGAATATACATTTCTTTTAATAAGTTGACTAAATGTATTCAACAATTCAGTAATCTTAGTATTTTACTTTCGTAACTCAAGTTCTTTTGTCTTTGCTCAAAATGAGTTATATATTTAAAAATATTTCAATTTTTAAATTGTCTGCTTGGACAAAAGTTGGATGGGGGCACCCCCCCCCCGAGGCTAACATTGCTTCTATTCATCTGTATGGGGGTGGTTTTTTTTGGGGGGGTGTTAATCTTTTAAATTTTAATCCCAAATTGAAAACAAAGATATTACAATGGACAAAATATCCAACTCAGCTTCCCAGGTTATTGGTTTCGACTTGAAACATTATATCCATCTTTTGTCCTACTCAAGGAAGCGTACTCGGTCTCAAAAAGTCTTTGCCTCTACAATAAATCATCATGGTTTGCTTCCAGTCTGACTAAAGCAAGCCCCTACTATTTCGCTTCTTTGTAGGTAAACGAAGTGAAATAGTAGTATCTTTCCACAAATTTATTTAAAAATTAAATTTGTTGTTATGACAACTTTAAATAAATTTGTGGAAAGACAGTATATAGCTAGGGACTGGCTTTATTCAGACTGGGTTTGCATCCATTAACACTTTGGGTCAGTTATCTGGTTTTAAAATTATAAAAAATCAAAAACAAAGTGCTTAATATTCATTTGAAAAGAAGTTGACGTGTATTATAAGACAGTATTTTATAAACTAAATGAACCCGAAAAAATGCCTTGAGAACTTATTACTTTTGAAAAGAGCATTGTTTTAAGATTATCTCCGATAATATTCAGGATGTCATTATTGTTTTGTTATATAATCATAGTCTTTGATCTAATTTTTAACGGATTTAGAATTAACCCCCAGATTATATTTTCATGCATCATAGTTATATTGTCTTGAAAAATTTGGACCTATAGAAGTGTTTTCGATTTTAATTTGATTCTTATTTAATATTGCTATTTGATTTTTTTATCGATGTAAATAGTAAAATACGATTAATTGAGCAATTTGTCTTTTATTTGTAAGATTTATAGTTTTATTTATTCAATTCATCTATTTCTGGCTTAGGCATATATCTTATTGTTGCTGATATTTCAGCAAGTTAAATAAAGAAGGACAGACTATAGAATCACTACTTATGTAAGATTTTGGTATAAAGGATCATAATAGGAAAACAACTAAGAGGAGCAGACAGCATCAAAAATATTTGAAATAAATACAGATAATTTTCTTAGCGATTTACAATTGCAATAAGTCATGAGTTCAGAAAACTAAAAAAAATTTGGTCTTTTCCAATATTTTGTGTTTAGGTATTTTTTCCTTATTTCTTCTAGTGCCGAACATTCTAAAATATAATGGAATTCATCACCAATGAGACCTTTATTACACAAAAGACATAACCTCTCATTCAAAGGAATGTTATACCATCTGCCTGTCTCTACAGGAAAACGATGGTTTGATGTACGAAATTTAATGAATTTTTTTCTTAGTTTTACAGGTAAAATATCAAGATACTTCTCAAAGCCGAAATATGGTTTTAAAATTTTATACACATGACCTCTGGAAGAACAATTTATATCATTGGACCATATTTGCATAAATTGGTCTTTTAATCTTTGGTTTACAGTAGCAGATAACCATTCTATATTGACAAAATTATGGTTCTGCCAGACACATTGTAGCCCGCACATGTTCAAAATTCTTTGAATACAATCAATCCATGGGCTTTTACAATCGCTATTAAAATGTTGTGAACATAAATATCTGTACACTGTATATACAATTTTGTTCTCAGGGCTTATTAGCATTTTTCCTCAATATGTAATTATTCTCGTATAAACATTATTATACAACAGGTAGCGCCCTGTTTCTCCATATATCATAAAATTCGGTGTTGTGCTTCTTAAATTAGGTACTGTTTTCAAAAATTTCAGATGTACACGTTCAAATATCTATATTTTCAAAGCCCCAAATTTCGCAGCCGTACAATAAAACTGGTAAAACAACCTTATCAAACAAATCAAATTGACAATTTATTAGTAAATTAAATTTTCTAATTTTTCTTATAACACCATACATAGCAGATGCTCAGATATTCGTCCAATTCGTATACATTTCTTAAGCAATAAAAGTGATTAATTATTCATTTAATTAACGATTCTCTCTTTGTATTTTATACCCCCTGATGATTTCGTTTAATCAGTACACGATTATTTCACTCATTTAAAACTGATGTATGCTGGGAGTGGTGTTATTGAACATTTTCAATATTACTCATCAGAATTTATCTGTCAAATATACCCCCAATATTCATAACAATTAAATTAAGCCTAATCAAAAATAAACTAAAACATCAAACTTGATTGATGGTTTTCGATACCAAATAAAACGTTTCCTATTCGCCTTTTTAATTTGTTATACGTGCGATCTTCGATTTGTATTATAAACATATCTGTGTTGATAGGCATGTGTTGCTTCATTAAGGAATACGCGTTTACATGTGATACAAGATGGGTGAATTATAATTACACAGGTGCTTGTTGGGTTTTCATACAGTACTAGCCCATGAAATATCTTCCAATATATACAGTTTTTTGTGAAAATTGGTTTATATGAAAGAATCCCGAAATGAAAGTACTCACGAATTATTCATTAGATGTAATTGATTTGATATTTTAATAGAATGGATTTCGATCAATTGTCCCTAGAACAAAGGAATTGAATTGATTGAAGATTTATGGCTTTCTGGTTAATTTTAGACCAGTTTAACATATTACTTTCAATAGCGTCCCTAAGATTGTGATCAATAAGAATCTAAGTGAATTAAAGGAAACAAGTTCATGTAAATGCTCAAAGTTATGTAAAAATACGACACGCGAGGACCAAAACAAAAAACAAAAACAAAACAACAATCAAACGTTATAAACGAACATTTTAGTCAGAAATAAAGACGATGCAACAATCATCATGGAGGAGAGACAAGTTCGTTAAAATAAACATACACCTTTTTAGTGATTTTACATCTGGTTTTGTCATTAAGTCTAAAAAAAAAACACCTGGTAAAGAATAATCGTATTATACTATATATTTTTCAAATGTGTTACCCAGCACTATAACGGGACACCACCTAAATGTGTATTCTATACAACAGAGTGTGCTGGCCGGCACCACTGAGATTACCGACACCTGTATATCGACATGAAATACCTTGTCCCCATAAAAGACCGACACAGAATGTGACAGCCATCACAACCCCAACCCCGGGAGATGATGGATCGATTGTCACGGCGCGGGCGAGTTACTTAGGAAAACCAGTTCTAATTCTACATCAATTATAATTCATTTTTGTGAAGTAAAATTAATGTGTAAACACGTGAAATTTAACGTGTACGAGAGTTGTTCGGAAATGATTGAGACAACACCAGTTTTTCCCTCTCTACGTGACCGGTTTTGGTGAAAATTGGCATAAATCTTCAATGAATTCAATTCCTTTGTTCTTGGGACAATTGATCGAAATCCATTCTCTGAAAATATCAAATTAATTACATCTGATGAATAATTGTCTGAATGGATGCAAACCCAGTCTGACTAAAGCCAGTTCCTAGCTTCTATTTCACTTTGTTTACCTCCACAACGAAGTGAAATAGTACTGGGGGCTTGCTTTAGTCAGACTGAAAGCAAACCATGGTGGTTTATTGTGTAGGGAAATACTTTTTGAGACCAAGTTCGCTTCCTTGAGTAGGACATAAGATGGATATAACGTTTTTAGTCGAAACCAATAACTTGGAAAGTTTTTTTCTTTTTCTTTCTTTTTTTTTTGTTGTCAAGAATTTTTCGTCTGCCCCGCCCCCCCCCCATTTTCAAAGACGATTCCTGCAGTATTTAATCAACATTGTTTCACATTTTAATTTTTTAAATATTTTGTGCATTGTAATATCTTAAATTTTTTTTAATTGAAGAAATTCCAACAAATAATTGAACAAAGTAATATTATATAAAAAGTGCCTGTTTGGGAGGGTAACAGTATACAATTATTTAATGCTTGAGCAGTCAATAGACCAGAATATTTTTCCCGAGGTGCAGGGAACAGCTCAGTATGATCTATTGCCCGAGGCCAACGGCCGAGGGCAATAGATCATACTGAGCTGTTCCCTGCACCAAGGGAAAAAATTCTGGTCTATTGACTTTTCAAGCATTAAATAACTGTTTTATTACCTAAATCCTTTTTTAGTTTTCGGGGTTACAATTTGCATATTGCAGATGGTTTTCGAGCCATTATGCAATATACTAAGATTTTTTTGTTCATCTTTTACATGCACAAAACCTTTTGCATGCATTACAACATCTCAGTTTAATATTAGTTTACACAAAGAAGGGGGGGGGG